>NW_015540906.1:740428-752688 GCF_001515605.1 Sinocyclocheilus anshuiensis
AAGCTGAATCTTAAATTAAAATGCTGAGACCCCTGCATCTTTCTGAAAAAAAAAAAATAAATGCAGCGATTGAATAGTTTATTTATAGTTATTTTCAAATCTTCAATGTACTGTCATTATAAAAGAACTTATCTAACAAATAAGTTCTTGTTAAAAACTTACCAAAATGAAAAACAATTTGCTTATAATTTCTGCACAGGAGAGACTTTGTGTTGTTTCCAAACAAAAGGAAATATATCGGTATCAGCATCAGCCCAAATGAGTTGAAAAATATCGGCATATCAGATATCGGCAAAAATCCAATATCGTGCATCCCTAGTAATTTTTTATTCAATTTGATTCAATTCAGACAATGAGTTTCACTGAAATGATTCACTGAAAAGAGAGTCATGTCCAAAAGAGTCATTTGTTCATGTGCTTCAGCTGTGTTTCTGATTCACTAAAGAGAAGTGGTTCATGAGATTCACTTGTTCATAAATCAGACTACACTGGTTGTGCTATACGTTATTACATGCATTCAGTGAGGACGCTTCGGCGAGGCTGTAGATCCAGCAGCAGGAGTGCGCTGACACTGAAAAGTAGTGCAGGAATAAACTTCCCCCAATCGATAAACTAATATCGATTGGGGGAAGTCGTGGCCTAATGGTTAGAGAGTCGGACTCATAACCCAAAGGTTGTGGGTTCGAGTCTCGTACCGGCAGGGATTGTAGGTGGGGGGAGTGAATGTACAGCGCTCTCTCCCACCTTCAATACCACGACTGAGGTGCCCTTGAGCAAGGCACCGAACCCCCAACTGCTCCCCGGGCGCCGCAGCATAAATGGCTGCCCACTGCTCCGGGTGTGTGTTCACGGTTTGTGTGTGTTCACTGCTGTGTGTGTGCACTTTGGATGGGTAAATGCAGAGCACTAATTCCGAGTATGGGTCACCATACTTGGCCACATGTCACCTCACTTTCGTCACTTTCATTAAGAATCAATATCAAGATTCATTAAGTCAATATTTACACCCAGTCCTTAACCAAGTTTCACTTTCTTACATGCCATCAGCCTCTTCCTGTCTAAGTACATTTTCAGAACTGCAGATCATTTGTGTTTAGAAACAGTTGCAAAATGTATTTATGCAAGTCACATATAAGTAAACTGTCCTCTCATTGATCAGAGAGCACCGGTTTATGTTCCATGATTACGCTCACAGCGCCATCCATCAAGATGAATTAACAAGTTAGCTTTGTGCATTAGCTTCCCTGCAAGGCAGGACCACATTTCGGAGAAGATTAATGGCATTTCAAGGCACTCTTTGGTTTTCAACTGATACTAATGTGCTCAGCCACTGCTGCTTTTTACACAACACTTTTCCCATTATGAATTATGATGCAGCTTGGTTAGCCGGCTCGTTTGGTCGGATTGTTTCCTAACCAGACCAGAACTGGACCGTTACGGAGTTAGTTTTTAATCAGACCAAAAGCACCTCATTAAGACAACCTCTGACCAATTATTTTAGAAAAAAAATGAGCCCGGTTCTGAAACAATTATCCTTGAAATCTCCCTAAATGGGCGATCAGAGCATGCTGTAAACTTTGTCTAAAGTCCAAAATCTAGGCATGCAAGGATAACTCAAACTAGCAATGCATTCTCATAAACAGATGCAACAGACAGGAAGAGATGACACCTCTCCAAACCTGTGCAAAGAATACTGTGTCCAGAGTGTCAAAGGAAGATGAGATTGGCTTGGCTTCTTTTCAAGACTCAAATCAGCTCAGACGGTTACACTTTATTTTGATAGTCCACTTTAGACATTCTACTAACTATAAGTAAATTTGCAACTAATTCTCATTAATTTGCAACTACATGTCTAACTCTCAGAGTAGACTGTTAGGTTAGGTTTAGGGTTAGTAGAATACTTGCAAACTTTCTCATAGTATGTTGTGGACCCATCAAAATAAAGTGTTACCGCTCAGACTGCCAAAACACCGCCTGAGGGACTCGCTGTCACATGTCACACTCACAACTTTTCCACCTCTCATTATGAGACAAAATTAATGAAATGCATGAGTTGCTTTGAGTCATAGTTAGGAGGAGAAAGAAAATTAGCTTTCCCAGCATTTCTAGAAGTTTGTTTATGTAGTGGGGAAATGTAGTGACACACATTCATCCAAAAGAAATCATCTTCACTTAAATTTTATTTGCATTATCTAGCTGGAGTACATACGCCTACTGCTTTTAACATCAACTCAGACCGCAGGAAAGCAGAAGATTTTGGACAGTTCTCTACAAAAACAACTGATCATAACAGTATATCAACGTAGGACACAAAATATTGCCCAATGAGAGCCAAGACCCATTGTCTGACGAATACATCAGAGGTCCCTGGCCATGTAAATCACAGCATTAGGATGTTGCTTTGGGGTCAAAACAGCTACCCACAAGACTCTAGGGTTGGGTATCGTTTGAATTTCATCAATTCCGCTTATCGATTCCGATTCTTTTCGATTTCCAGTTTCGATTCCAATTTGATTAAGTAAGGGATAATGTACATCCAGTCGGTTGTTATCTCAGAATAAACCCCGACAGGGTGATCAGGATCCCGACGCGAAGCGGAGGGGTCTTGTATCAGCCTGAAGGGGTTTATTCTGAGATAACAACCGGCTGTATCAAACATTTATCCTGTGTCTCTTTTTTGCAAACCATTTAGGAGCAGCTCAATTCCATTAACTAAAATCAACAGGCTACATAAAAACTGGACTCTTTAAGAGCTGTTTGTGTGCAAAACAGATAAATCACATGTAATTTATGAATGAACGATTAAATGACTCACTCAAGATGTACTTGTTTCATTACTGGATGAGAATCAGCGTTCTTAAACGAATCTCTTGTATGATTCAAAGATAAATACATTTTAACAGCCCCTTTTCGCCACCTACTGGCGTAACAATGTAATCGATAAATCTTCATTTGAAGTGTCAAATTACTTTCAAAAGGTGATTTACTCCATTTTAAGCGTACTTGTTTCATTACTGGATGAGAATCAGCGTTCTTAAACGAATCTCTTGTATGATTCAAAGATAAATACATTTTAACAGCCCCTTTTCGCCACCTACTGGCGTAACAATGTAATCGATAAATCTTCATTTGAAGTGTCAAATTACTTTCAAAAGGTAATTTACTCTATTTTAATCGCTACCATACACATCGTACACAGTTTTTATCTGAACTATAAACTTTTATCCCAGTACTTCTGTGATCTGAATGTTTGTAACAGAAATAATGATACTGTGTGATTGAAAAGACTGTAAAGCGGTTTCATTCATGACAGACAGCTGCTCTCTTTAGGTCAGCGGCAGAGCGAACGCAAATTTAAATGTTCAAAACACACTGATGTGTTCGTACGCTGCACGGACGAACCACGTGATCACAGCGTTGTGATCGCACACGTCAAAGGTTGAGGAATGAAACAGACGAATCACTGAAATTTAGGAATAGAATCACGTTGGTGTTTGAATCGTGTTCGCGATCTTTAACGATCTATTAAATTAAAGTGCTTTGTCATGTTGGTGGTGACACCTCTCTTGCAACATGTTTAGATATCACAGATATTATACTTAGCTTTTTCGGCTTCTGATCGCAAATGTAGCCAAACTTTGGAGTGCTTAGATTAGCGAGCAAGGTCCTGGCAGATCGCTAGGTCGGGTCTAAAAAAAAAAAAACGCATAGGAATCGAAATTTTAATTTGACAACAAGTATCCGATTCTGGAATTGGAATCGATTTTCGATTCCCAACCCTACAAGACTCGATGATATTCTGATCTCCAGAATATGGCCAGAGTCGTCTGCTAGGTGAGAAGCCTGATCACTTCTCTTCAGCAAGCCAAGCGACTTGAGGAACCATTTATGTCCATAGCACAAACAATGCAGGACAAGTTAAGTTTCGGGGTCTGGAGTTTGTTCAAATCACTTTACAACATACAAAACACTAGGATATATTAAGTGGCAAGAATACCAAAAGATGTATTAAACATGCAAAATAAGGCAAATTTATACAAATTATTAAGTTTTCTAATATTTTTCAGGGTGCTTATGCATAAATCATGCAATCATGCTGAATGCATATTTAGTCTGTGAGATGAGTCAATCAATCTCTGTGGTGCATCAGAGGCGGTGATAGCCGGGCACAGGAGCCCCACACATTTCTGCTGATTGTAATGAGCAGCACACAACTTCCTGCAAAGTGACTTTAAAAAAAAAGAGCCAAAATTAATCATTAAAAGCTTCCCCACTGATGTCAGGAAAAAGCGTGTTTCTCATTCACACCATGAGCAATTATTTAGACAATTTGGCATCGCGAGAGGGAATTATTTGCTAAAGGCTCTAATTTGAGACATTGAGAGAAAATAGATGAAAAAATAAAAAGCAAAAAGGATCGACCGGCGGCATCATTTCGCAGTCCCACACAGAATGGAGCTGATGATGTTAGTTTTTAGCACCATCTGCTGTGAATTGCGACATGTCTAGAGAACACGGGGGGAGAGAGGAAACAGTCAATTGGATTACCCAGTGAGTAATTGAGCTGTGCAGCTGCTGAACATGAAAAGCAAACTGCCAGTGTATGTGGGCGGATGAAAATCACAGAAGTTCTGTACAACTCTCTACATGAGTCCTCCCATGGCTGATACGGGCCACTTTCACTCCCAACTGCGACACTGACAACCATGAAAAGTTTCTAAAACTCAATCATTCAGTTTGGTTTGCTTTGGGAAACAGCAGTTTTCAATGAACTTGTTTAAAAAGTCAGTTTCACCCAAAAACTCAAAAAGAGAGATTTTGCAGAGTGTTCACGCTGCTCTTTTCCCTGCAGTGAGATCATGCTCATCAGATAAAGTAGTGTGAAAATTCAGTTTTGGGAACAATTCTCACTATTAACTAGTTGCTTATATTACTAGCATATTAGCTGTTTATTAGTACTTAAACAGCACAAAAATAATTAATTATTCTGCATGACCATATTTTAGATCCCTTAACCCTAAACTTAATAACTACCTTACTAACTATGAATAAGCACACGCAAATATGAGCACATTACCCCCATCTTACTCTCTCTGCATTGGTTGCCAGTGTGTTTTAGAATAGAGTTTAAGATTTTACTTTTTGTTTTTAAGGTCTTAAAAGGGCTGGCTCCCTCTTATTTATCTGAACTTGTGACTTAACATGTCTGCTAGATGTTTCAGGTCATCAAATCAGAAACTGTTGAAGGTTCCCAGATGACAATTAAAAAGAAAGGGAGACCAGGTTTTTGCCATAAGTCGGCCCAAAATTGGCCTACCTTTATGATTAGGATAATCTCTACAGAATCTCTGTTTAAAGCAAAACTTAAAGCCGTTCATTTAGAGAAGGCTTATAATATGCAAGTCGTCCTGAGCTCGTTTCTCTGTATGTACTATGTGTCTTTGTATGCTATTTTATTGATTTTTTTTTATATTGGTTTTACAATTTTTGTACAGCACAATGGTCAGCGACTGTAGTTTTATTGTGCTACAAAAATAAACTAAACTAAGCAGCAAATTAAGAGTTTGAGGCAAAATTTGTTAAAAGTTAATAGTTAGTTAATAGTGAGAATTGGTTCCTAAACTATAGTGTGACCAAAAGTAGTCCATAAGACTTGCGTGGTATATTGTCTGTTTTCGGAAGCCATATTATAACTTTTTGCACAGAAAATACAAAAACGTAAATTTATATTCACTTATTTTTTTTTTTCCTTTTAGCCACAGCTTTCCAAACGGATTACCAAACATGTCAAACGTGGACATGTTGCTCCAAGTTTGATGTCAATAATGATGCAAAAGTATGGAAGCCACAGAATAAAAAAATAAAAATAAAATAAATAAATAAAGCTAATCACAGCCTTTTCTCTCTCACAAATTTGAAATTTCTCTCAGAATTGCAAAGTAACATCATATATGTGTGAGTCTCCATGCCCAAAACAGTTTCTGTAGGCCTGCCCAAGGCAAATCATAGCATTGCAAGTCAAAACAAACTTCATGATTTATCAATTTAATATTGAATTGCTGAATTGAGAAATCACTTTGGTGCACCAGGCAGGCAATAATATAAAGTAATAATAAGTAAATAAATTAATGAAAATGAGTGAGGCAGCTGGCCAAAATGGTCACTAAATCACCAGAATTTCTCCCAGTGCTCTTGATGGCCAATTCAAATCAAAATACTGATTTTGAAGAGGTTGAAAACGCTCGTTTTGAGAATATGGTCGAGATCGTGAATATGAGCCAGATGCTGAATGTACTGAGGAAGTGCACTCTGACGATGACAGGGAGGGTGAAATTCATTGCCTCAAACTGAACCCTTCCAACAAAACATGCTTTATTTTATTCTTTTGTAATTGTTATTGAAATATCAGGAGAGTTGCAGCAGTTAAGAGATCCATCCGTGTTAAGATATATAGATCTGGGTCACTAAAAACCTGAATATGCAATAATGATAGCAGAAACATTCATGAACTTAAGGGTTAACAGTTTGTGACTTGGACAGGCTGTCAAATGGCACTGATGTGAGAAAGACACTGATGAAGGGTTATGCTATGTTGAAGAACTTCTATTCCATGATGTTTCAGTCATTAACACCATTAACACATTTTCTCATCTAAAAGGCGGATCTTTCCTAATTGGCAGCCTTTACCTCATTAAAATGTGCAATTGTATATGCCGTTTCCTCCTGAACATCCCCTCCAGGAACCCTAAAGTCTGACTGTATATCTATATCATGGCATCATCTTAACAAGACTGAAAGTAAACAAACTTGAAGTAAACAGTTTTGAAGAAATGTATTATCAGCTCTGCTGCTTGTCATGTTTAATTAGCAGTTATACTCTTTTTAGAAACTGCAGTGACAGAGTTGAGGACTGCATGGATCTGAGTCATCTTGGTTTCAAGAGTTGTTAGTTGATTATACCTGATCGTAAAGCTTCCCCACGAGTTTAAGGTGCTTCTCTCCCCCCTCAGAGAAGACCACCCCGTTCCTCTGCTGGGCCATCAGGAGACACAGCGGTAACGCCAGCTCGTGGTCCAGAAGAGCATCCTTCAGACGCTGAGATGACTTCTTAGTGTTCCTGATCTGTCCAAAGTAGCCACCCTACACACACAAACAATCAGAAATGAACAGAAACACTCCCAATCAAACAGGTCAATCCATGATCATGCCTCTTCATATTGAGGTAACATGCACAAGATGAGAGGAGTGTTCTCACAGCTGCCAGGATCAAGTCAGAAGTCATGACCAGGCCAAAGCAGAAGCTGCGCAGACTGAACTCAGGAGTTTATTCACTTACACAAGCACAAGAAACTGCTGAATTGATTAATTATGAACACCGACTGTCCCATATGGTCACACTTTAATTGCCTCGGCGTTTTCAAGGAAGCAATGTTAAGGCAAACACCATCTGCAATGAATCTTGGCACATGTTTGACCTGCTAAATAGTGCTGGTTTGCAGATTAATAGGGTAACACATAACTCTAGCTATCTCTCATTACAGGGGCCTTGATTTATGCATCACAACACCCCCCCCCATTTATTTAATAAATTGCTGTAACATTCAAACACCACACTGTTTCACACTAGATGACACTCCTAGTGCTGGCCTGCTCTATGAATAAAGTTTCTGTGCTAGTGCTCTAGATACAGTGACCCCAAGAACTATGTGAACTTCACTGCCTTAGATAAGGGCTGTGAAACTAATCGAAATACAGTTTCAATTTACAATTTCAGCCTCCAACTATTATGAAAGTACAATAATCAAGATAAAGCGATTATTGCGCCCCATTCTGCCTCATTTCCAGCGGTGCACTTTCTTTCCTCCATACAAGCCCAATATCACGTGCAAATCAGTAAAATCATGTAACGTGACTTTTGCAAAATGGGACGTTTTTGATATATTAAATCTGATTAGATTTATGCTTTTAAAAGAGCTAAAGAGAACTTGCGCCGTTCCTCAGGAGGATTTCTGTGTATGCGCAGATCTGTAAAGTTCTGTTTCATTCCTACTGACCGCCAGAGGTAGTGTAAACACTATGGATTATCACAGAGCCAGCTAGATAGGTCGAGAGAATATACCAACAAAGTCACGTAGTGACGTATGCTGAGCCCTGGGGGGTTATAAGCCACCGTAGCTCAGCACTCTGCCTCTTTCGCTTTCTCGCCTGGTTGAGATAGGTTGAGTGATATATTCGCGCTGTCAAGTGCAGCTTACTAGAGCAGCGATATATCGTCCTCACAAGCTGTGTCAGCGCGCATCTACGCCACTCCAACAGATTTGGAGTATATTTAGCAGTGAGTTTTTGATTTGGTGAGTTTTTGATTTTCTACTTGAGTCTATATTGCTTCGTCGGTTACACTCTATGCCTCTCGGTGCTATCCGGTGGCTGGTGTTTTCCGCGACAATAAGTTAACGTCTCCCGTTGACTTAATCAACTGTTAGCTATTCTGAGTGTTTTTCCTCGAATTTATGTTATACTCTGTGCCCTTCGGTTCAATCCGTCGGCCATTTTCGATATATTTTCCTTTTTTCGTGAGATACTTGTTGGCATTACCCGAGGGTGTTATTAGTGAGTAACTATGGCTCACAGCTCGATTGCCACTGGTTTTCCACCAACTTGTAAGCTGTGCCCTAATAATATTCTCCCGGACGACGGTCATGACATCTGCCTGTCGCGTTTGGGTGTCCAACATCTGAGAGAGGCTCTCACGGACCTGTGTCTGCACTGCAGCCTTTTACCTATATCGGAATGACGGCTCCGTCTTGCTGAGTTAGACGCTAATTCAACAGTGAAACTCGGGCAGTTGGACGTAGCCCCTTTGCGAACTCGGAAGCGCAAGGCGTCCGTGGCAGCCGGCACTCCCCTCCCATCTAAGAAGAGGGCCACATCGCGAAGAGATGAACATTCGCATGTTGAGGAAAATTCACTTTCTAAGACGGTTTCTGTGCTTTCTTCAGAGATGGCAGAGCTGAAACGCCTGCTTCACTTGCTTCAGCCTGTCACATCTGCTACACCTGTGAAGATGACACAGGAGGATGAGAATGTTCAGAATCAGGGAACTGGGGAAGAGTCTCTCGATTCTCCTTGTTTCTCACATCATTCTGATATGGATGTGCTTTCTAGGAGTGCTTCAGATTCTTTTTTTCATGATCACGGAGATGCTGTAGATGTTGCTGCACAACCATCTCCTGAGGATGTTTTCACTGGTTATCCAGCAGCAGAAGGGTCTAGTGGAGGGTCAGTTCAGTCATCTGGACCTTGAGAGATCTTCCATTTGTTCCCGGGCATCTTTTTGGTCCTAATGTTCCAGAACTGTTGGAAAAGAGAGTAAAGCTGTCTGAGGCCACTCGTCAGCTGACGCAGGTGCAGCGCAACCCTACCTTTAGGATGCCAGCAGTTCAGACCCATCATCACTATGCCACATCGGAGCAACGTTTCCGACCGGTACGCTACACCTCAGTCACAGCCCCCTCAAAGGTCTCGTGTTACTGAGGATGTGAGAGTTTTTCGGCCACCTCATCGACAGTTGCCAGGGGGACCCCGTCAGTGCCCCCCCACGACCACTAAAAGTCACACACATAAAGCTTGAGACATTCAGGCCAGCGGACGATCGTTTTTCTATAGAATAGCTGGAGTACTGGAGGACCAACACAGCAGAACCCTGGGTTTTGATGACTCTGAGGAGGGGATATACTCTACAGTTTCACCGCCGGCCTCCCAGATTTTCAAGAATTGTTCCTACAATCGTCAGAGTTGCAGTTCGTGCAATGGCTCTCTCCCGGGAAATTTGTTCACTGTTAGAGAAGGGAGCCATAGAAAAAGTTCAGGTCCCACTTTATATTAAGTGGCCTTAACTACTATGTACTTACATCAAACAATGAGTACAATGTACTTATTGTGTTCACATTGTATTGCAAAACACTTTTGTTGCCATTGAGGTGGGATATGGGTAAGGTTAGAAACAGGTTTGGTGGTACGGGTAGGTTTAAGGGTGGGTTAAGGTGTAAGGGATGGGTCAACAGTGTAATTATAAATGTAATTACAGAAATTAATTACAGATGTAATTACATGCAGTTATTTTAAAAATATAAGTACAAATGTAAAAACATGTATGTACACAATAAATGCATTGTACCAAATGATTAAGGTTAGAAACAGGTTTGGTGGTACGGGTAGGTTTAAGGGTGGGTTAAGGTGTAAGGGATGGGTCAACAGTGTAATTATAAATGTAATTACAGAAATTAATTACAGATGTAATTACATGCAGTTATTTTAAAAATATAAGTACAAATGTAAAAACATGTATGTACACAATAAGTGCATTGTACCAAATGATTAATTTAAATGTAAGTACATAGTAGTTAAGGCCACTTAATATAAAGTGGGACCAAAGATCATCCCCTCGTTCAGGGAGACGGGTTATATTCTTGCTCCGTATACTAAATACTTGTGGTCCTGTGAGGTGGTCCTGCGACTAATAGGGATGTTAACGGTGGCCACAGTGGTGATTCCCCTGGGTTTACTCCACCTTAGACCACTACAATTATGGAACAACAGTTTGCGGCTAGATCCCACCAGACATCGCCATCGGCAGGTTGTAATTTCTCACCGTTGCATCCGTGCATTGAGGCGGTGGGGACAGGTAGAGTTTCTGAAGGCAGGAGTGCCCCTGGGTGTTGTTCCCTCTCGTCGGGAACTGGTCACGACAGACGCATCCCTCACAGGGTGGGGGGCAACGTGGAATCAGAGAGGTATTTGCGGGCGCTGGACACCGACCCAGGCCACAGAACATATCAATCTGCTGGAACTACGTGCCGTGTTCTTGGCTCTAAAGTATTTCATGCCAGTCCTGGAACACAAACAGTGTTCCATCTGAACCACCAGGGCGGCACAAAATCTCGCAGGTCTCTACAGCTTACTCACGAGATCCTGACATGGTGTCAGCCACGACTCGCTTCACTGAGGGCAACTCATAATTCCAGGAGTGTGCAACCAGACTGCAGACGCTCTTTCCAGGGATCAAGTACATCCAGGAGAATGGAGACATCATCCAGATGTAGTGCAGGAGATCTGGCTAAGATTTGGAAGAGCGGAAGTGGATCTTTTTGCTTCAGAGATGACCACTTACTGTCATTTATGGTTCGCAAAGATGGAAGTTCTGTCTCACGAATGGGCGAACTGCCTACTATATGCGTTCCCACCTATCCCTCTGTTATGGGAGACGTTACACAGGATCTCCTTGTGCAAGCACAGAGTCCTACTCGTGGCACCATGTTGGCCAGCCAGACCATGGTTTCCTTTGTTGCCGAGACTTCTGACAGGCAATCCGTGGAAACTTCCCCTCAGGAAGGACCTCCTCTCCCAGCTGGAGGCAAGGGTCTGGCATCCGGATCCAGCTCATCTGCAGCTTTGGGTCTGGCCATTGGGTTAAATCCTTCTCTGGAGCATTTTGACCCTGCGGTTATCCATACCATCTCTAATGCCAGGGCTTCTTCCACACGACAGATTTATGCTTCCTCCCGTTGGAAGCTTTTTTCTGCATGGTGTGGGGAGCGGGGGCTTGATCCTGCAACATGTGACATACCGAGCATCTTAAACTTTCTTCAACATTTACTGGAGGAGGGCAAGGCAGCTTCCACGTTGAAAGTGTACGTCGCTGCGATTGCTGCATATCATGCTCCAGTTGGTGGATCTTCTCTTGGATCTCACAGTCTTGTCTGCAGTTTTCTGAAGGGTGCACGACGTCTGAACCCTGCTCGGACTCCTCACTTCCCTGTGTGGGATCTGCCACTTGTGCTTACGTTCCTTTGCTCATCCCAGTTTGACCAGTTTGAGAGCACTGACATTAAATGGATGTCCTTGAAGACTGCTTTTTTGTAGGCTATCGCGTATGCGGCGTATGCGAGTGAGTCGCACGCGCTGTCTGTTAACGAATTGTGCTTGCGTTGGTTGCCGGATGATTGCGGGGTGGTTGTACGACCCAATCCTTCTTTTCTTCCGAAAGTCCTTCTTCCTCAGTTCATAAACCAGCACATTGAACTGGCCTCTTTTCAGACTTCTTCAGGGTCTGATTCAAGTGCCCAACTTTTGTGTCCTGTGCGTGCCTTGAAGTGCTATGTGAGCTCTACTCCTCAATTTCGACAGTCAGACCAGTTATTTGTCTGCTATGGTGGTGTGAAGAAAGGTGCTCCAGTGTCGAAGCAGAGATTGTCAAACTG
>NW_015540906.1:754958-761151 GCF_001515605.1 Sinocyclocheilus anshuiensis
TCATCCAGATGTAGTGCAGGAGATCTGGCTACGATTTGGAAGAGCGGAAGTGGATCTTTTTGCTTCAGAGATGACCACTTACTGTCATTTATGGTTCGCAAAGATGGAAGTTCTGTCTCACGAATGGGCGAACTGCCTACTATATGCGTTCCCACCTATCCCTCTGTTATGGGAGACGTTACACAGGATCTCCTTGTGCAAGCACAGAGTCCTACTCGTGGCACCATGTTGGCCAGCCAGACCATGGTTTCCTTTGTTGCCGAGACTTCTGACAGGCAATCCGTGGAAACTTCCCCTCAGGAAGGACCTCCTCTCCCAGCTGGAGGCAAGGGTCTGGCATCCGGATCCAGCTCATCTGCAGCTTTGGGTCTGGCCATTGGGTTAAATCCTTCTCTGGAGCATTTTGACCCTGCGGTTATCCATACCATCTCTAATGCCAGGGCTTCTTCCACACGACAGATTTATGCTTCCTCCCGTTGGAAGCTTTTTTCTGCATGGTGTGGGGAGCGGGGGCTTGATCCTGCAACATGTGACATACCGAGCATCTTAAACTTTCTTCAACATTTACTGGAGGAGGGCAAGGCAGCTTCCACGTTGAAAGTGTACGTCGCTGCGATTGCTGCATATCATGCTCCAGTTGGTGGATCTTTCCATGTTGAAAGTGTACGTCGCTGCGAATGCTGCATATCATGCTCCAGTTGGTGGATCTTCTCTTGGATCTCACAGTCTTGTCTGCAGTTTTCTGAAGGGTGCACGACGTCTGAACCCTGCTCGGACTCCTCACTTCCCTGTGTGGGATCTGCCACTTGTGCTTACGTTCCTTTGCTCATCCCAGTTTGAGCCCTTGCAAAGCACTGACATTAAATGGATGTCCTTGAAGACTGCTTTTTTGTAGGCTATCGCGTATGCGAAACGAGTCAGTGAGTCGCACGCGCTGTCTGTTAACGAATTGTGCTTGCGTTGGTTGCCGGATGATTGCGGGGTGGTTGTACGACCCAATCCTTCTTTTCTTCCGAAAGTCCTTCTTCCTCAGTTCATAAACCAGCACATTGAACTGGCCTCTTTTCAGACTTCTTCAGGGTCTGATTCAAGTGCCCAACTTTTGTGTCCTGTGCGTGCCTTGAAGTGCTATGTGAGCTCTACGGCTCAATTTCGACAGTCAGACCAGTTATTTGTCTGCTATGCCGGTGTGAAGAAAGGTGCTTCAGTGTCGAAGCAGAGATTGTCAAACTGAAGAGTGGAGACAATTACACTGGCTTACAAGGCAGCAGAGAGGCCACTGCCCTGGAGACTAACCTGCCATTCCGCTAGGGCTATCTCATCTTCATGGGCCGTTTTAAGAGGAGTCTCCTTGGCGGATATCGGCACAGCCGCTACCTGGTCTTCTCCATGCACGTTTGCCCGGTTTTATAAAGTCAATGTTGCTGCTCATCATGCCGTTAGTTCTTCAGGAGCGGCCTTAATTTTCATCAGGTGGGTGGCATTCCTCATGACTATGTTGGTATGTGTCATCCATAGTGTTTACACTGCCTCTGGCAGTCAGTAGGAATGAAACAGAATGCTAGTTACACATGTAACTGTGGTTCTGTGAATTCCGGATGACCGACAGAGGTCTTGGTCCCTCGGAATGCGCGAGAAAGGCGTACCGATGCAGAGTGCTGAGCTACAGTGGCTTATAACCCCCCAGGGCTCAGCATACGTCACTACATGACTTTGTTGGTATATTCTCTCGACCTATCTAACTGGCGCTGCGATAATCCATGGTGTTTACACTGCCTCTGGCGGTCATCTGGAATTCACAGAACCACAGTTACATGCGTAACTAGCGTTATGTTTTAGCTCAAGGTGCAAGCCTAAACGGTCAAATACATGCAAAAATGTGTCAAAATGTGGCACTTAGTGATTATTCACGTAAACCCTCGTCGGTTATGTAATAAATGAACGTAAAAGTTGAGAAAGAAAATACATGTGTAACAGTAAATTGGATCCGTGCGGCAGCTCTTAAAGTGACAGCGGGCTATATTCCTGCTGCGACTTTGTGCTTAATATTAATCAAACAAGAAACGACAAAGACTAAATCACTCACTGTTCTTGACTGAAGGATATTTGTTGCTTTAATAAGAAACAAATAAAGTTTAATTCTTATAGTGAAGACTATGCAGTCACAGCACAGTTTGTTTCATTTGTATCTTTTTATTCGATTGTATCTTTACTTTGCTTTTTTATTACTGACAGTTCAATTAATTTAAAGGGATTTTTACTAATATTAGTTACCCTAGTACTCTTGCTGCGGTATTGAGAATTGTGACATTTTGCTGTCATAGCAACCTTATTTACAGAAAATATATATTTGATATATCACTTCTTTAAATAAATCACTCGTATAAAGTTTTGGTCATATGGTCCACTCATAATCGTGTTGAATAATCAGGATTACAATACTGACCAAAATAATCATGATTAAGATTTTTGACATAATCAAGCAGCCCTACCTTGGATAAAATATCAAACCAGGTGGCATATTAAAAATACATTTTAAATAGCAGCACAAGCACACTTCCAGCATTAGCACACTAATCCATTGCAATGACATCTACGCATTCCCAAACATGGCTCAAGCGTGTAAATGAACGCTGTTTGCTAAACGATGACTGTTTCAAAGATGTGGTGTACCTCCGCTTTGAGCTGCTCTCCACCTGTCATGGCCTCCAGCTGCTCCACAGTCATTTCATCCGTGATCTCAATCCCTGCCATCTTCTGCACCACCTCCTTCAGAATCAGCAGGTCAAAACTGGCACAACATAAAACACATGAATGATTAAAGACCTCGATAAAACCAAAGCTGCTCTTCGGGAGTTCTGCACGCTCAATGACACTGGATAAAGGAAATTAAATAGAGCTGTGATTCCTTTATGTTAGAGAACGTCCCCAAATATGGACTGGTGGATCCAGCTCTAGTGTGAATGTATTGATCCTCATTTTCATTTTCAGTGTATATTTTGGTCCGTGATGCGCGACAATAGCCTTTTCAGATCTGCAACCCATTTTTGGGTCAGAAGCCACCAAAATTGAGACTACTTTGCTATGCTAATTTCAAACAAGAACAATTTACCGGCACCAGCACATTTTAATTTAACTTCCCGGTTTGATTATTTTTTACTTCAGAGAAAAATCATCTACTTAATGAGAAATCAACCCCCCACTGGAAACATCATTGTCAGTCAAACCCATTATCCATTATCATGCATCCAACCTGTAAACCTGTACATGTATGAAGCTCAATCAAGATCTCAGAGTAAGTGCTAGTCAATTCTCGGTCTGTCAGCGAGGGCTTTAACTGCCTGCCTACACACGTCTCTCTGGAGTGTTGAAGGATATCCCACACCTTATTAACACATATGCAGAACAGCCTCACATAAAGCTGTGTAGAGAAATATACCGCTCTCTCAGACAAGCACTGGGATTAACCTCTACAGTCCAGAGAAATGCATCACTTTAATTGTTAATTGCTGTATATTAAATAGATTGGGCATGTGGACTAAAGTGAACCAGTGTTGCAAACACAGCACATTTCAACACTGCTGTAAAAAATGCTAATCGCTCACTTAGTTCTAACTTTCAGTATACTCGCCATTCATTAAGAAAATCAAAAATGAATCTGTCCAGGGTAATGAACCCTTGGAATGAAGGGGTTAAATACTGAATTAATGTTTAAAACTAGGGCTGAACGATTAATTGCATTTGCGATAATATCGCGATATGAACAAATGTGATTTTTCAATCGTCGAGGCTGAGATTACACTCGGTCACGTGACACACGAGAGTAAAGAGGTGTGTTCGACTTGAAAATCGATCGGTGTGTGTCATCAAAGTACGGCGAGAGAAAAAATAAGGAGATGTCCGCTCTCTTATAGCTCTCGCAGTACTTTGATGACACACACCGATCGGTCTAGCAGCGCTGCTTCAAGTCGAGCGCGTGCCATCAGCAGAAAAAGAAAAGATATAAACCGTAAACAGCCAAAGGACGTAACTTAGAATGGGAGATGGATCGGTTTGTGAAAGCGAAGAGAAAAGCCATAGATGAAGTCGCACAGACCCAGGCAGGTGCTGGTCATTCAAAAGCTAAATGCAGAAAATACGACGAGGCATATCTTGCTCTCGGGCTATATTCCTGCTGGGGCTTTGTGCTTAATATTAATCAAACAAGAAACGACAAAGACTAAATCACTCACTGCTCTTGACTGAAGGGACTTTTTTTTGCTGTTGCTTTAAGAAACAAAGAAAGTTTAATTCTTATAGTGAAGACTATGCAGTCACAGCACAGTTTGTTTTATTTGTATCTTTTTATTCGATTGTATTTGTACTTATTTTATTTTCAATAATTTAGAGGACTTTTTACTAATATTAGTTACCCTAGTACTCTTGCTGTGGTATTGAGAATTGTGAGATTTTGCTGTCATAGCAACCTTATTTACAGAAAATATATATTTAATATATCACTTCTTTAAATAAATCACTCATATAAAGTTTTGGTCATATGGTCCACTCATAATCGTGTTGAATAATCATGATTACAATACTGACCAAAATAGATTTTTGATCTCGGCTTCACTCACCGTGTCTATACCGGACGCTACAGTTGTCGCGTCACGCATTAGCGGACAGCATGAAACCCACAAAAAATAAATAACAGAGAGGGAAGAATAATAATAACAGTTATTCTCTCTATTCTATTTTTCAATATTTCAAGTGATGCAGGTGTTTTTTCCCTGTAGGTTTTTTAAATTAAAAAAACATTAATTTTTCATAATGTTTAGTGAAATTATTTGATAGTCTGAGGTGGGATGGGGAATTGGGGCATGAACGTAAAAGGGGCATTTTTTAATAGGTTTAAAGGGGGGTGCGACCAAAAAAGTTTGAGAACCACTGGTCTAAAGTTAACAGACAGTGTTTAGTGCAGTCCACATGTTTACATATGTTTATTACAGTGACTTTGAATGACCTAAAGTAGTGTGGTAAAGCAACAGATTTGTTTTTATATTTCTGCAATCTACTTTAGTTTGTGCGATTTGTTACTGACTTTCATATTAATGTTTACACCAGGCTTATTTGTCAGTGCTTTATGCTGTCATAATTATTACATGCTTACAAGGTTGGAAGTTCAACAAATCAGTCAATATACTGTGATTGTAGTTATTAAATAAAAATGTCATTCATATCAATTCATGCATCACCTAATTTCATCGTAACATCTATATGTTATATCCAGGCCTATGCCTGGCCTACAGAAAAGAACATTTATGTTTAATATATCTAATATTGTGTTGGTCATACTATACAATGATTTATAGCTTGTCTTTGTTGAATAATACAGAACATAAAGAGCTTTACAAAAATAATTGCATATTAAATCGCAATCGCAATATTGGTAAAAAAAAACGCAATTAGATTATTTTCCAAAATCGTTCAGCCCTATTTAAAACATTGTAAAAGTCCTTTAAAAAAAAAAAAACCCTAAGTCTTGAATGCCTTCCTATACTTTAAGGATACATGTGTTTTGAAAAACAGCAGCATAAAAAAATAATTTACAAACTAATTTGGGTTTGGAAATGTCACTTTTCTGTTAGAGCACTGGCCATACTCCACAGAATTTACACTATTATACTCTACTGAAATTACTAGATTCAAATTAATTGGCAAAAGCATGCTTTGCAAGGTTTTTTGTTAACAATCTTTCAAATAAAGATAGGTCTGCATGAGTATATTGCAACACCAAGTTCAAACTACACAAACAGCCAGGAGAATGGGGAGTAGGGGGACGTAATTCATGGGGAAAAACATTACATTGCAACACTTTTTTTTTTTTTATACAATATATAAGTAGGTATGAAAAAATACAGGATTTTAACCATATGACTTGAACGGCACTATTTGAAAATAACTATTTATTCTGATTGGAGTGATTGTGTGAGGAAGTGCATCTGCATAAAATGTTTTTAAGAAATTAAAAAGCTGTAAACTACTTGTTTTTTTCTTGTACAGGCTGAGCAATTTTTTTTTGGGGGGGGGGCGCTGTTTACAAACACCTATTTCAAAAACCTTAATGTGAATAGTAAAAAAAAAAAAAAATCATCTCCAATTCACTTGTTGTATACATAGCTTGACCACTGTGACTCAAAAAATAATATTTTTT
>NW_015540906.1:761376-770679 GCF_001515605.1 Sinocyclocheilus anshuiensis
TATATATATATATATATATATATATGTATATATCAACCCCATTCCAAAGTTTACATATGCTTGATTCTGTGCATCTTTACTTGGATGATCTACTGTTTTTCTGATGGCTGTTGATGTTCTGAGCAGTTGATTTTGTATAGTAATAACAGTTTTAATAAAGCGCAGGGTAAAAACACCACAGCGCCTCTTTGAAGCGCAGGTCAGGACTTAAACGCAGCAAACATGTGAGCGTACCTCTTTCCAGCTTTCAGCTGGTTGGTCACATACTGCAGAAGACCAGCTAACTCGATGGGATATTTCCTGAAAACCGCTCCACAAAGACTAGCGAGACCTAGGGAAAGACGTGATGACAAAAGCAAAATATTATCATAAGAATGAGCATTAGAATTCGTACCAGGGCAAGTCAAGGATGTCACGCATTTGTGCTCCAAATTGCTTTCCGGACACACTCTAGCAGCAGGGTCAAACCATTTCAACAAATGATATTTAACGTCCATTAGGATGCCAGGCAGAAGTTCAATATATTCGGCATCTCAACACATCGAAGAGGCGTTTTAGAGGAAACGCAGCACTCACTCTGCAGCCATGATGAAATGGTGGTGTCATCGTGTTTCATCTTCTCTTTCTCTGGGTTGGCTAAAGCTTCAATAATGCAATCTGCCCACATGGTCAAGGGCTCAAACACACCACGTCTCGCTCTTTAAAGATAACTCTTCAGACTATTACTCATACGGTCAGACATTGTTTTGGCATGTTCAAAAGAAAATTAACAGTCAATTTTCCTCTGCAGAAATGCTTTTCTCCCACATTTTAAACGCACAAAGCTGTCAGCTTCAGTGATGATGATGAAGTCAAGGTGAGCGATTACATGCTATTTTAATCACGCGTAAATTACGGGAGTTTGCAGGAGATCAGCAAGTTCCTGGGAGAGCTGTTATTAGCAGAGGGGGAAGATTATTATACAGTGGGAGAGTAATTATAACAGCCGTCTGAAAGGATACAGGCCAGCACATCATAGTTGAGAGAGGTGAGGTATTTGAGAGAGTCCACCACTGGACTTATGAGGTTATCGTACCACTGGATCTGAGACAGAATCTGAAAGAAGAGAGAGAGAGAAAACATTACATTCATTAACCTAACAACACCGCACTCTGCAGCAGTGACTCACTCCTTCTACATACACTTTTATTTTTATCCCCCTGAGGTCCACGTGTGTTATTCAAGTCCTTTTTGTGCCCTTTCTAAATACCAATTTTTGACTGAAATCAGAAAGAAAGAAATTAAATTCTCTTTAAAAGACGTCAAACTAAACTTGTATAAAACTTTGGTAATGCATAGTATTTTCAAGTGAAATTACAAACAGACGAGACGTGATTGTATTCATTTGTAATAGACCTGATTGTGACTGCTACTATTTGTCTATCATAGTATGATCGGTTTTACCAATATTTAAGCATTTTTTCTTAATTGGAAATCGATTTTGGGTCCACAGAGAGAAAGAAAACCTATGCTATATATATTTTTTTTTTTTTATTGTGATATAAAGATGAAATCTAACAAAAATGTAATTTATATACAAGAATCGTCTGTAAAAGAAAAAAAGAGATACATTCTTTGTAGGCCAAAACCCAGACACAAATTAGTATTTTTTTCAGTTCTGACATCCCAAAGACAATGTGTTTTTGGTAAATGCGACTGAAATGGTCGCACTGTAGAGCCCTGTAGCCTGTTTAGCTTTTTACATCTGATGATTGGATTTAGGCTTCAAGATTTAAAGAAACTGTATTTATCATCAAAATGATCATGAACGAGGATATCATGAACTGGGGTAGAACATGGCAGAACGTTCTTACTTCATCAAGAAATCCAAATCACCAACGGATTCATTTTAACTTTTGTGTCAGAACTTATTGGACCCCACTGAAAAGACATCGTATTGACTCTTCATTCAGCCCCTTCTGCAATAACTGTTCTGATCAACAACTTGGAACCTTTTTCCACATGATGTGGGAATGTGAAAAGGTCAAAAAATTTTGGAATGCAGTATGTACTACCTTATCAAAAATTATTGAGTACACTATACCAGTGAACCCTGCTGTATTACTATTGAATGACAATTCTGCGTTGAGTTTTTCTAAGTTGCAAAAAATGATCTGGCTTGCCGTGTTGACATCTGCCAAAAAATTGTTAGCACAACACTGGCTCCCTCCACATACTTTGGATATGTACAAGTGGCTAATGCAACTTCGAGACATTATTATTAGGGATGCACCGATACCACTTTTTCCAGTACTCACCCGATACCGATACTTTTATTTTTGGTACTTGCTGATACCGAGTACCGATATGTTTATTGCATTTGTAAAACCTCAACTTCAGTGTTTTTCCTAGACTCGGTCTGAATAATTTTTGGACTCAAATTTGTATCGGTTTTACTGGTAGTCCACTGTATGAAGAATTTTTGGGTATGATTTGTCACAGTTTACTTTATTTTGCTGTCCTCACCTCTCTCTCTCTCTCTCTCTCTCTCTCCCTACTGTTAAGTAACTTGTGCATTGTTTTACTTACTTGTTTTTGACGTATCCGACCGAACTACAAACTTTCCAGTGATGTCTGTGAGAAAGGTATATTCACTCGACAAGCTCGCGCATCTGTGCCGCCACGCGCTCAATCCACTCAGCGTGCTTTGTTTATCAGCTCGCGCACATCAGCTATACAGGCGTTAATACTGAATGTTTAACATTATATTCATTGCATACATATACTTCGTAGTAGACATCCTTAACTCCTTTCTGCTGTCTGTTGTTCTGTTGTCTGTGTTTCATTGTCTGAATATGGCGCTTATCACATGCTGTGTGGTATCGGCGTTTGGTATCGGGGCATTTTAACGAGCACGAGTACAGGAGCTCAGTATCGGGCCCGATACCAGTATCGGTGCATCCCTAATTATTATGTTAGAAATATCCATGGCTCGGGTGAATATGGCACAACTTTCTACATTACAGACCTGGACTATAGCTGCTGAGAAGATCTCCAAATATATTACACAGAACAATGACTTGGACTTAGAATGATGCGGGTGGTTTTTTTTTTGGTTTTTTTTATGGAAATTCATGTTTCAGGATCCATGTGACTTTTTCTGTTAACTCTGTTATGTATTCAGTGTGCTCCCCCCATTATAAGAGACCGCAGGGTTGAAGAGGGAGGGGGGAGGGAGGGCTGGATGATGTTGAATTGAGATGTTACATTGTTTTCATTCTGACTTGTTTGCTAATAAAAAAATAAAGAAAGAAAATGATCATGAACAAAATGTAAGAGTCATAAACCTTTTTTGGCCACAGAGCTTATTTTTTGCAATAATCCAAAAGCCAACAGAAAAATTCTATAGTTTTTTTTTTTGTCGAGGGAACCAGCCTACAAAAACACATGATCACTGCTGCGATCAATATTGGTCAATATCAGACAATCGCTCCACTAATTATATTTCCCTGGTCAGGTAGAATAATACATTGCTCAATTAGACCAGGGACATTCATTCTAGCAAACAGAATCAATTTTGATTTGATGTTGTACTGTGGCGAGTGTTTGTCAGTTCAGAGGGAGCAGCATCAGTCAGTGGCCTCTCTCTCGCTCTCGAGGCCTTCATAAAATGAGGAAAGGCGTAAGAAAAGTGCAGTCCTTTGCAAGCGACTGAATAACACAGCCTTCATCAGAGCTCATCTCCGTCTTTTATTTCACCACTGAATCTTCTGAATTTTTCAGAAATGCTAATGAATTCAAAGCCTTGCCAACGTCAGCCACTTCCAAGTCTTTTCTTTTCTCGGCAAAACTCGCGGAGTCTCTCATCGCTGAAGACGTGCGTAGCATGAATGGTGACAGCAGAACAAGACTCCGCACCACTTCTTCAGAACGAACCCAGCAGAAAGAAGCATCCTGATGAAAACTTTCTGGCACACGTGAAGATCTATCAGCAGCGGTCGGCCCAGTCATGAATTTCTTACATTCGATGGAGATGAATACAATTACCGTTAGCCCGCTGACTAACACAGCCTAAATTTAGCCTCGTCTTCATGCTCTCGTTCTGATGCTGGGCATTAGGCCACTGGTCTGAGCATTTATACGTGCTTTTTCATCTCAGGAGCAATGAAAATTGATGGCACTGCAGATTATAAAGTAGCCCTGTAAAAGCACGTCATTAGTCTAGAGGTCCATTATGGCCGTCACAAGCAATAAAATACTCACATAATCAAAGAGAATGGTGGGGTTACTGTGGCTTAACTTTCCGATCTGCCTTCCTGAGGGCTTCACGTTCTCCTTAGTCAGTCGCCTGGGGGAAAAAACAGCCACAGAGAAGATGAAAACCAGAAGAAGTGGCACAGACACACCAAAGGGGACAATTAATAACACTTACACTCAACCAATGACTAAAACGGGCCTGTAAATTGGCTATACTTACTACTACAGACAATATTTGGCTGGCATATGCCAATAATCATGGCCACTTGTACAAAAAAAAAGTGTGTTGGTGCTAAAAGAGCAAAAATATAATATCCTCGTCAAATGAATGTTTTCAAATAACTAAGGAAAATCAATATCTCTACAGAAGTCATTAATACATGTATTATCAATGGCAGTGCATGAAGCTTTGAATCTTTTGTTTCGAATCAGTGGTTCGGCGCAAACTTGCCAAGTCACGTGATTTCAGCAAACAAGGCTTCGTTTGGTCATACTGCTTTGAACTTTGGTTTCGGAAACATTTCAAAATCGCAATGGTTGACCGCATGAGTGTGTTTTAACTGATCTCAGATCTGAGGTGTTCAGTTTTAATCATTTTTAAAGTGGTCATCGGATGCAAAATTCACTTTTAAATGTTGTTTGAACATAAATGTGTGTTGGCAGTGTGTGTACACATCCCCCTATAATGACAAAAATCCACCCAGTGCTTTTTTTTTTAAAATCCCCATAAATCATAAGCCCTTTCTCAGATCAAGCCGTTCACAGATTCTTGGCGGTGTGATGTCACACAGACCCAGGCCCCTCCCACGACTCCCGCGAACAGTCCGCCATTGTTTCGCTGCCGGAGCAGGTGTAGACAAGAATGACTCCTAAGCGATTGAGGCGCTTTGTTGTTGGATGTAATAATGAACATAGCAGTCGTCATTTACTCCCGACATCTGAGCCGCTGAAGACGCAGTGGATTACGTTTGTTTCTGAAGGGAATGCTCCCCCGATCTACATAAATGTGTCTATGTTCGCACGAATCATTCGTGATCCAGCTTCACCTCCAGAAGAAGTGAGTATAAGGTTCTTTATGAATCTTTGCCAAGCGCCTTTCCTAATAATGTGCTAGTTAGCAAGTTCCGCGGCTAGAGTTTACAGTCTCAGAGAACGGCTCGTCACCCCATGGTAGAGAGGGGCGGGGTCAGCAGAGCTCATTAGCATTTAAAGGGCCATGCACCGAAACGGGTTACTGTGAACAGAGCTGCTGGTAACACTTTATAATAACGTTCAGTTGTAAGTAATTTATAAGTGATTAGTTAATGATGAACTAATCATTTACAAAACATTCATAAGCGATTAATAAGTGATATGCTAACAATTGCACCACTTCTTCAGAACGAACCCAGCAGAAAGAAGCATCCTGATGAAAACTTTCTGGCACACGTGAAGATCTATCAGCAGCGGTCGGCCCAGTCATGAATTTCTTACATTCGATGGAGATGAATACAATTACCGTTAGCCCGCTGACTAACACAGCCTAAATTTAGCCTCGTCTTCATGCTCTCGTTCTGATGCTGGGCATTAGGCCACTGGTCTGAGCATTTATACGTGCTTTTTCATCTCAGGAGCAATGAAAATTGATGGCACTGCAGATTATAAAGTAGCCCTGTAAAAGCACGTCATTAGTCTAGAGGTCCATTATGGCCGTCACAAGCAATAAAATACTCACATAATCAAAGAGAATGGTGGGGTTACTGTGGCTTAACTTTCCGATCTGCCTTCCTGAGGGCTTCACGTTCTCCTTAGTCAGTCGCCTGGGGGAAAAAACAGCCACAGAGAAGATGAAAACCAGAAGAAGTGGCACAGACACACCAAAGGGGACAATTAATAACACTTACACTCAACCAATGACTAAAACGGGCCTGTAAATTGGCTATACTTACTACTACAGACAATATTTGGCTGGCATATGCCAATAATCATGGCCACTTGTACAAAAAAAAAGTGTGTTGGTGCTAAAAGAGCAAAAATATAATATCCTCGTCAAATGAATGTTTTCAAATAACTAAGGAAAATCAATATCTCTACAGAAGTCATTAATACATGTATTATCAATGGCAGTGCATGAAGCTTTGAATCTTTTGTTTCGAATCAGTGGTTCGGCGCAAACTTGCCAAGTCACGTGATTTCAGCAAACAAGGCTTCGTTTGGTCATACTGCTTTGAACTTTGGTTTCGGAAACATTTCAAAATCGCAATGGTTGACCGCATGAGTGTGTTTTAACTGATCTCAGATCTGAGGTGTTCAGTTTTAATCATTTTTAAAGTGGTCATCGGATGCAAAATTCACTTTTAAATGTTGTTTGAACATAAATGTGTGTTGGCAGTGTGTGTACACATCCCCCTATAATGACAAAAATCCACCCAGTGCTTTTTTTTTTAAAATCCCCATAAATCATAAGCCCTTTCTCAGATCAAGCCGTTCACAGATTCTTGGCGGTGTGATGTCACACAGACCCAGGCCCCTCCCACGACTCCCGCGAACAGTCCGCCATTGTTTCGCTGCCGGAGCAGGTGTAGACAAGAATGACTCCTAAGCGATTGAGGCGCTTTGTTGTTGGATGTAATAATGAACATAGCAGTCGTCATTTACTCCCGACATCTGAGCCGCTGAAGACGCAGTGGATTACGTTTGTTTCTGAAGGGAATGCTCCCCCGATCTACATAAATGTGTCTATGTTCGCACGAATCATTCGTGATCCAGCTTCACCTCCAGAAGAAGTGAGTATAAGGTTCTTTATGAATCTTTGCCAAGCGCCTTTCCTAATAATGTGCTAGTTAGCAAGTTCCGCGGCTAGAGTTTACAGTCTCAGAGAACGGCTCGTCACCCCATGGTAGAGAGGGGCGGGGTCAGCAGAGCTCATTAGCATTTAAAGGGCCATGCACCGAAACGGGTTACTGTGAACAGAGCTGCTGGTAACACTTTATAATAACGTTCAGTTGTAAGTAATTTATAAGTGATTAGTTAATGATGAACTAATCATTTACAAAACATTCATAAGCGATTAATAAGTGATATGCTAACAATTCAAAACCTGTTGTGTAAATCCCATGAATAAAATATGGGGAAGTCGTGGCCTAATGGTTAGAGAGTCGGACTCGTAACCCAAAGGTTGCGGGTTCGAGTCTCGTACCGGCAGGGATTGTAGGTGGGGGGAGTGAATGTACAGCGCTCTCTCCCACCTTCAATACCACGACTGAGGTGCCCTTGAGCAAGGCACCGAACCCCCAACTGCTCCCCGGGCACCGCAGCAAAAATGTTTACATTGTTGACATTTCGATGAATGATACGTGATTAATAATATATTAACTATTAAATTATTAACCATTTACTAAGGATCTGTTTGATTATTTCATGATGTTATTTTTTAAGATAACTTACGACAGATTTGTAAATCGTTAGCATATTAATCATTTGTGAACGTATAGTCATGTTTTGTAAATGATTAGTTCATCAATATCTAATCACATTATAAATTATAAATTAATTTTAATACTGATTTCATTTGATTAGTAACTTATTCTTCTTATTCTACTTGTTCTTATTCTATGGTTTTATCTAGAATTTTTAAAAAGCTTATAAAAATTTTTTTTTTTTTAATTTGACATAAAAGATGACATACTTTTAATAAAGATAGAAAAATGCCATTACAAAGGTAAAAACAAAATTCTACTGTAAATCACTTTAAGGAGTCAAATATCACCTCGTAATGGGAAGGCTATTTTTTAATCAAATTTTGGTGCTCCTAAATTTTAGACTGTGCTCCTACATTTTTTAAGTTAGGAGCACAAGCGCTCCTAAAAAGAAAAATAAACGTAGAGCCCTGCATCGCTGCGCTTTTGTCCAGTGTGTGACTTGCGTATTTTTTTTTTATTTTGATTGTAAAAGAGTACACATACAATATCAATAACATATGTATGTAATTTTAATGCTATGGCCTTGTGTAGATATTTAAAGATGGCCATCTTTAAGCATGACTGTTGAAATTAAATGGTAATACTTTACAGTAAGAGTCCTTTTGTAATATTAATGAAAGCTGTAAAAGTATTGTTCCTAGTGTGTTCATTTCAACATTTACTATTACTAATAGGCTATATTTTTACATTTAAAAGTTTCTTCTTTTAACATTAGTAAACTATGAAATAACTTTAATGATCAATATAATAATTAATATTAATATGTTATTTTATTTACAAAGTATGATTACTAATAGGCTATATTTTTACATTTTAAAGTTTCTTTTTTTAACATTAGTAAACTATGAAATAAATTTAATGATCAATATAATAATTAATATTAATATGTTTATTAATTTACAAAGTATGGTTCAGTACTGCTACTGCTTTTTTAAAAATAGTAAAGCTCTGTTTTAGTTTTTGTTTACCATTTTAAAAACTATCGGTTGATTAATCGGTATCGGCCAGTGTGGTCCAACCTAGCTATCGGTATCGGCAAAATCCACTATCGGTCGACCTCTAGTTTAAATATCAAATATCCAATGACAAACTCATTGTCGACTACTTGTTAACATGGCTAACCTCACAGTGTTGTGAATACTGGAATTTCGCAAGAACTGCGGCATGACTAGGGTTGGGTACCGAACTCGGTACTTTTAAGGGTACCGACTGAATTGCGTCGGTACTACCGAGTACCGATTCATGTTAAATCAATCGGTGCCAAATTTCGGTGCCTGAGAACGCATCTGGGCACATACGCTACAGAGGGAGAAAGAGAGACACTGTGACGTGAGGTCACCCCTGCAACTCAAACAACACACAGGGCAAGCCGAAATGTTCTGAAGTGTGGTTACATTTCTAGGGCCATATGGTTTCTGCGTAAACGCAGACGGGATCGTGGAGTCTATTCATAAAAATGTACTTTACTCTATAGCGTGGAATGCCACGGAATTCGTCAATTTTGGACGAATAAATCTAAACTAGGTCTGTCACTTAATTTGAATCGCGATATGAACTAGTGTCTGTGAATATTAAAATGCAAAAAGATAGTTTAAATATGAGTCCT
>NW_015540906.1:771003-775628 GCF_001515605.1 Sinocyclocheilus anshuiensis
TCCCAGAGCTGCTGTGAGAGTCACTTTGCGAGAATTTTACCATTTCATTTGAGAAAACTAGCATCATCATACTGTATACACACAGAAATTTCATGGCAACCTGTCAAAATAAAAGTACGGTTTAACATGTAACAGAAATATATTAGGCCTACTCTTGTATTATTTTGTACAGTATAATGTACATTTTAAATATTCCATTTTCTATCAAATTTAAATAAAACAATTAAATGATAAAAATAAATATTACAACCAGATTAATCACTTAATCGTAGAAAGAAATAATACAATTATTAGCCTATTAAAAAATGTTTTAAAAGTGTTTTTTATTTTTCTTCCATGTATTAATTTCAACAGTAACCTTCAGTTTGTTTGCCAAAAAATAAAAGGATTTAATTTTCATTTGATTTAAAATAAATGTTTAATGCCTTCATTTGATTTTCAGAAAAAATAAAACAAGAATTTCTGGAAAAAAAAAAAGAAAAAGTTTGTAGGGCCCTATTGTTAAAATGTTGAAATTGAGACTTTGACTTATTTTTTCACTGAAATAAATGTTTTTGTAATTACACAGAGTAAAGTACCAAAAAAAGGTACCATTGTGGACCGGCACAGAAATTCAGGTACCGATACACCGGTTCAAATGTGAACGGTACCCAACCCTAGGCATGACAGATGGGTGTCTCCTCTATCGGTGAGAGTGAACGGCTGTCTATGTCCCGTCTCGCTCGCGTTTTATGAGTCTTCATGCCTCTGCACTGATTTCTTATCACACATGCCAGCAGGAGCATGATGGACTGTCACGTGAAGCGCAGCGCCTCTCGGGCCGTTCTTTATAACGCCGTTAATTGTGAGCGCGGGGGGCCGTGTTTTCCCTCAGACTAGCAGAGCTGCTTTGTCTGAAGTGTGGCACAAAAGGGCCAATTAAAAAGTCAATTAATAAAGTAGCTGGGGAAAACACACACACACACTGGAGGAGGGCACAGAGCCAGCGCTGGCATTGTGGAGTTTCCATTCGAGCTGGTGAGCCGACAGGAGCTGCTGACTGCTAAGCTATGACGGTGTCATTGGTCTTAATAAGGGAATCTCTGTGTGTGTGTGTGTGTGTGTGTGTGTGTGTGTGTGTGCATTTCCCACGTCACATCAGGTGGCCTAATTGGTTTGCTTAACCCTCAGAGCACAATGAAAAAGCTCTAATGACATCTTCTGATACCCAGAAGCCTTACAAAGCTCACATGAACAACGGGACGTCAGCAGTCTCTTAACATTTTTATAAAACACACTTTTGGCACACCAATCAAATAAGTCATGAAAAAAGGATGGGAGGAAAAAAAGATTTGATGCATCGCTATTCTCTCTTAAATGATTCTGCAAATGCGGTAAAAACTAAGCTCAGAATTTATGGAAAACTTTCATGCATCAGAGATAGCAGTATTATAGTTGCTGCCAATTACACAAAACCCTTGAACAAGTATCTAATATTACATTAAGTTCGGAAATGTTGAAGCAAATTACAAGGACAATCACAGGCTTAATTTGCCCGATGTTCCAGCTCCTACAATGTGTGATTTTACCAGTATATCAGCATTTTCTCTTCCAAACGCTCTACAAAGACATCATTAATGCTGTCTGGAATGCAATTAGATAGTTTATTAGATACGCGAAACTCACAGACGGCTGCTTTCAAATGCTCATGTGTGCTTTGTGTGTTCACTCGTGGGCTTGAGGCTGTACGCATATGCAGTGGTTATATGAATGAAATTAATCAAGGATTAAACAGACAGGACATCCGAAATGTCAAAACACATCTGTGCATTAGTGTGAATTCGCTCTCCTGTATACTCCATTCACATACGTCATCAGTAATAATCAAACGGCAGAGATGCTCAGAAAAAGAGAACAACCCCTCAATGCAGTGCACGGAGCTCTCAGATGGATTTGGGAGAGTGTGTGTGTCTCTTCAGCTCCTCCGGTCGTACTGCTGAATGAAGCTAGCGCTACTCCTCCGTGTTTCTCAGTGCTCACAGATCCTCCGCAGCAGCACTGCAGTCGAACACACCACCTGCACCTCGCCTCACAGCACACACACTCCGCTAATGTCTGACAGCTCGCCTCACAGCACACACACAGTCACGCAAGGCCACCGAATGCAAAGTAATGCATGCAACAAATAGCTTACAATGGGTCAAGCTGAGTACAAAACTGCTTAAAGCATTTCAATTTCAAAATTTCACTTGTTTATAACTGTATTGTTAATGCTTTCAATTAATAAATTTAAGGTTCATGTTAAACTTAAAAATGTTTAGTAGTTCAATAAAGCTTTTTTTTTTTACATTTCATTATTTAATTTTTCATATATATAAATAAAAAGAAAATACTTTGGACGTTCATCTAAATGTGAATAATAAATGGATTTAATGGTTTATTTAGATTTAAATGTCAAAGTGTATTAATATATAAGATGTTTGACATTTTTAGAAACATGTTTAGGATAAATATGGCACAATTTTGTTGCTAAATCTGACTAAATAGAGCCTCTTTTGTAGCAAGCTGTCACATTCAAGGCTGCATCCTCACATCGAGCTCAACAAATATTTATTTCCTTCACACGACTCCAATCATACTGGCTCCTCTCTGTCCTCGACGTGATGTCTTTCAGATTTCTGCAGCCTCAGGCTACAACATCGATTAAAAGCAAACTACTAACCAGGAAAAATGAAGGCAAACCATAAAAAAAAGCGTGACGAAAAGTAAAAAAAAAACATGTTGGATAAAATCTAATAATATTTATGTGTAAAGAAAAAAGAATGAAATGTTGTAAAATCTAACCTTAGTCCGGTCATATTCATCTATCAATTCAACACTTGAAAAACACAAAACTACCTGCACAAGCTACAAACAGCATCCAATGAGAGACTAAACGGTTGAGAGCAGTCTGACACATAGACTCAGCCCGTTTAACAGGCGACCTTGAGCTTCCTTCTCTTTCTCCCTGAACACTTTTGACGTGTTTAGCCTCAGCTCATTCTCCGCTCGCTCCCTCTCCATCCAATTATCTGCCAAAATATCATCATTTATTCAACACACTTGAAAAGAAAGCAAAGAATCGGATGCAGCAATTCTGCAAGCCCTTTCAAAGAGCTCATCTCTATGCACAGGGGACTGAACACGCGCACACACACACACACACGCGCGCGCAGGGCAACATAAACCTTGTTCAAGGAGAACTGCCTTTAAAGTTGCACTGATGTAACATCCTAAATCTACACATTGTCTAAGTGCAATGGCTGGAGTTAAGAAACTGCAGAGGAAAAAACACAATGGAACAACCTCAGAGCTCATGATAGGTCTGTCTGCAATTATAAAAATGAATCATTTAAGTAGATTGCATATGTTCCTATCAAAATCAAAACCAAATCAGATTTCATACCTAAAATTAAAACAATCTTCATCTGAAGAAATTAAACTACACTACCCATAATTCTGTGTGGAGACCCACCAATAAGAGCTGTTACCATAGAAACAGGGATTTCAGCAATTTCCTCAGCAGCGAGGATCTAGAAGTTAGTTAGGTAATGTTAAGCTGGGTTTGTTAGATAAATAGTTCACTCAAAAATGAACATTCTGACATTATTTCCTCACCTTCTAAACCTGTATGTAGGGATGCTCCGATCGATCGGCCGGAGATCGGTATCGGCCGATAATCACATTTTATGACTCGATCGGTACTCACTACACTTGGCCGATCTCACGAACCGATCGCGATTTGAGGACGTCAACGCGTGAGGATGTACATGACGTGTGGGGACATAAATGATTTGGCGCTGCAGTCATGTCATCGCCGGTGTGGAAATGCTATGACGTTTCGTGAAACAATTAAATATTCGCTATTTGTCATGTATGTCTTGCATGATGATATGATGAATGGATGGTTCATTTTTAACAGCAGATTCAGTGACATTAGTATATTCTGTGTGATGGTGATAGAAATTAATCTTTTTCAATACGTTTTAATTGACTTTTACCTTTTATGAGCATTTTTACCTGTGAGTTGTCACAGCGTGGAGGACGGAACAAAACCCCGTTGGAGCCGTAAGGGATAACGGTAACATAACACGCTGATCGTGGGCTGCTTTTAAATGAACATTTATTTATAAAACAAAATATCTTCTTTGGTCATATTAGCCTACTCAATAGCATTAACACATTTTATTGATAACGATATTTTGCTGAGTGTGTTATTGCGTTGATATCTTAAGGACTACCGTGGACAGCTGACTTCTAAAGTTTTTGATATTCTTTATATTCTGTGTGATGGTGATAGAAATTAATCTTTTTCAATACGTTTTAATTGACTGGGTGAACTAACTATTATACTATGGAGCGGCAGGACTTACCACACATTTTACAAGATTATATGTTTGTCAGTGGTACTGAGGATCTGCAAATCATTCGCCATCGTCCTCAGTCATCTCTCATTACTCTGTTTATGTGGTAAGTGAAATTTTATAACAGGCAACCGTTACACCGTGTCTACATCGGACTCGACGGTTGTCGTGTCGCGCCGCATCAGCTAAAGTCTGTCTACACTGGACGCGACAAAGCGACCGTTGAAAATCATTTGAAATTTG
>NW_015540906.1:775677-788288 GCF_001515605.1 Sinocyclocheilus anshuiensis
CTGTCGGGGATTTGTCGTGTCGTGCCGCGCCGCATCCAGTGTAGACAGCATCACTGATTACAATGAGTTCTATACACTGATCTATATATAATGAATCTCTATTATAGATCAGTGGTTCTATAGTATTTTCTCACGCCGCGCCGCTCGCGTCCGGTGTAGACACGGTGTTAGGAATCGTTATTTGTTTTCCCTCCTAACTCCACGCCCCAGCCAATGTCATCGTCCATCGCGATGTTTCACTGTAGACATCGCCCAACCCTAATTTAAGTAGCTTAGCAGAACTGATCTAAATTCAGAGAGAAAGTAAACTTACTTCATGATGTATTTGGCTCTGTCTACCGTCTGAGCCTTGATCTTCACCAGGAGTGGATGATTGCCGTACGTCTCATTCTTCCACTGCCCATAGAGACGATACCTAATTACACAACACCGAGATCCGCGTGTAAGGTAATGAAAATACATATATCATGTTCATCAAGGCATTCTGACAGCGTTTAGATATGTATACAGGGAATATCATGAGGGAATAGGCATGCAATATACAGTTTTTGTGGTAGCTCTGTATATTTCTACAGCATCGCTGTTGAAGAGTAATTAGCCGGTGAAGCAGATTTACTTATTGTGGATTTAACGAAAGTTATCATGAGCATTGTAACGTTAGAAGCGGATGTCATAAATGTCAATAGACCAGAAACAGCCATTCATAAATCCGTAAGATCTTACGTTCATGCTGTGGAAATACAAACCAGAAGACAGAAGAAAATGAACGCAGTGCTGAAAAGGGGCGGAGCTACATAAGGTCTGTATCATTTATTTTTGCTCATACACTGAGCAGCGCAGAAAGACCTATAGCTTAAGACAAAGTGAGGAGCTGACGGTACCTGTGCTGGTAGGGGAAGAGTTTAAAGAAGCCCCAGAGCTCCTCGGACATGCAGGCGTTGCACTCCATGAGCGAGAGAGACGGTAACAGCACCTGATCAGCAGTACTGAGAAAACAGCTCAGCAGAGAGTCCTGCCAGAGACACAGACACATCCAGCACTTCATATACATCCAGACAAAACACAGCTGCACTGTCAAGGGCCTGTCATAGTCATCGAGATATAAAAGGATTTATAGCTTTAAATCCCTCAAGAAAACTCATTTGGCCATTACAGGAACATCCAGTAATCAAACACAATTACTAATAAAGTTATCAAAGTTAATAAAGTTAATAGCTGTTCAATGTTAGTGTTAAATGCTAAAATGGTTAACAGATCATTTGTTTGGAAGAATCTATTAGGTTTAAATTAAGTTTAAACTGGGTGAGAAAAATGTCAAATACACTTTACAGTCAGAGCTGATCTTCTAGAATTTAGCAAACAAACAACCAAAAAAAGCCAGAAACCTGTGCTGTTCTTCATACAACTTTACACTGTCACTCAGGACTTTCCATGACTCACCATTTTGTCCTTGGTGTCTTGCCTGCTTTCATTTTGGTACTGAAAGAGAGAGAGACAGACACACACACACACACACACACACACACACACACAGAGAGACAGACAGTGATCAATAGAGGCTAACCAACAATAAAGTGAGACTACAGAACTCACACAGGTTAGATTAAAATGAGCCGAAGAGCTAATACAGTTCTGATATAGACCTCATCAACCTCTGGGACACACCGTTACATTCTCTGCCCACCAAAAAATACACAAGGACAATACTGTAATAACACTGGAGAAAGTCCATCTACCTGGCTATCAAAGCAGAATCTACAGCAGCCTGAAGTGCTGCTGAACCATTTCTACATGAGCTAACAACACACACAACCATCATACAGTCAGTGCAGAGTTGAGATAGTTGGTGCACCACCACTAAAACATCTATCCATACATCATCCAAACTGCTTGTCCTATATAGCGTTATTAACTAGCTTTCCACCAAGCTACTTGGTTACTTGTTGTGTTACGTCTTCTATTAGGCTAGTGATCTTATTAGGCTACCTCTCAAGGGTTTGCTCAAATATATAATAGCAGATATATCAGCCAACTCTAGTGTCAGTCCTCACCTCTTTCATGAAGCTCTTGCCCAGTCGCACGACCTTGGCAAACAGGATGGGGTCGTGGGACATGTGAGGGCCCAGGTAGCACAGCATGGCGAAGACGCCCCTGGAGAGATCGTCGAAGCTTTCGGCCGGCCGCAGTGCCTGTTTGTTTCGCAGAGGCGTCATCAAACCGCCTTTGGCACCTTTGGGGACTGCAGCCCTAAAAATACAGGACGTTCAAAGAGTTCAACCCACAGCTCTGCTGGCTGAATTTCTCTTGTGTCTTCTGTCCCAGCACTGGATCTACGGTTACGGCTCGAAGCACGTCTCATGCGGACTGTGTCCTGATCGACTTACGGTGTGTGTGTGTATGTCCCACACTGACGGTTTGGTTTTAGGACAACTTTGATGAAAGGTTTTGATCCACTTCAAATGTTGACTACTGTGATTTAATGATTTTACACTAATGCGGAATAAGAACAAAAAGTGAGAAAATCTCAAATCTTTCTCATATTGTTTCCAAGCAACTGACACTAGAGAGATAAAGGGTCGGAAATGTGAAGACATTAACACTGACATGGCATAAGCTTTTAAGCAAAAAAAGGGGGCTATTAAGAAACTACCATTATGAGTTTTATTATTTGCCAGATTTAATGCGTTTATTTACACACCCACACTGCAAATCACACTTTCAAAAAACAAAAGCCACAATGTATGGTGTGCTAGATAAACAATAACCAATTATATTTGTTATTGTTAAGAATACATTTATTAATTGCAAAAAAACTGATGCGAGTATTTAAAATTAATTACTTGTCATTCAAAAACATTGTCCGATTCACATCTTGCAATCCTAAAGTACTTATTACATAGACTTCAACGACGTGGAAAATGTGGACAGAGTTGTGGAATCTAGTCATAAAAGTGGAATTCACTATATAATGTGGAATGTCAAACAATTTGGCAAAATCTGGATGAATAAACCAGTCCAGGGTATCCAAAGGATTTTTTAAAATGAAATATATGGCTTTTTAAGACCTATTCAAATAAAATTATCATACAAGAGAAAAGGGAAATGCCCATGGTAACCTATTAAACAGTAAAATTATTGTAAAAAACATAATTTAAAGGAGACCAATTATGCACTTTGAATATAAGTCTCAGGTGTCTGTGAGGTTTCAGCTTAAAATTCCGCACAAATCATTTAAACAGGCTGTTTTTGTGCATGTCTCTTAAAATGCAAATGAGCTGCAGTTCCCCAACCCCTTTTCCAGAATAGGGCGGTGCCTTTACAGCTCGTACCTCAGATATTCCGACAAATAACATCTGTTTGGTTTTGATTATCATGTCTATCACACTGAAATCATGCATTTTAAACCATATTAGTTTAAACTTCTGATATAGGGTTTTCAGAAGAACGCGCACAGACAGCGGCTGTCACAGGTATGCGAGTACTAAACTAGGTTCTCTTTCGTGTCTTATTGCGCTTAAACTGTCAAATACTCACAAGTTTATGTTAGAAACACACGCGAGTTACAAAAACAGTCGGTTATGTCTGAGAAGGTAAACAGCTGGGAAAGAAATCACATGTTCATATTAGATCTGTGTGGCGGCAGCGTAATATACAGTAAATAAATCAATAAACCCACTGCTCTCTTGTCTCCTCTGAGGCTGGGTCTCTCGTCTGTGCAGCCAAAGACAGAAGAGTTAGCATGCTTTGCTTGAACTTTCACCATGGCGTTAGAACTGGTACACCGTTGTCGCTTGCGAAAACACAATGTTGGCACCGTGGGTGGAAACTTGCAGATTAAGGGGCGGTAATATTATAATAAGATCCCCTTTCTACATCACAAGGGGAGTGAAATCTTATTATTTTTTTATTTTTTATTTATTGTTTTTCACAAGCTTGCAGAGAAAGGCTTACCAAAATAAATATATATATACTATGTTGGTAAATGCACCAGGGACCCGATTATAGCACTTAAAACACGAAAAAAAGTCAACTTTACAGTTCAAATAAAGGTTTTCATAAAAACAATAAGGTTTATAAAATGCTATACCTCCCATTTCAGCTTTTAATCCTCTTATATTGATTATCTATTAGGGATGCACGATATTATCGGACTGATATCGGAATCGGCTGATAATGGCTTTAAATGTAAATATCGGCATCGGCCCGATATGAAAAATTATGCCGATATGTCTTGCTGATAAAAGGAATAGGTTAACTCGCATGTGCTCAGGGTGTGCTAGCGATTAGATCACGTCAGCAGTGTGGCTCATTCTTGAAGCAAAGTTTTGTCTGAATGATGATTAGATTCACTCTTTTGGATCGCTGTTTAACCGGATCTTCTTAGTGAACCGGTCGAACCAGTTCACCAAATCGAACTGAATCATTTGAAACGGTTCGCGTCTCCAGTACGCACTAATCCACAAATTACTTAAGTTATTCGGTTTATAAACGTGCCTGACACTCCCTCTGACGCGAAATAAACCAATATCCCGAGTTATTCAGTTACTTTTAACAGTGCATTGACTGAACTGCTAAAAGAGAACCGATGATGGGATGTGCATGAGCAGAGCAGCTGGACTGAGTCTCGTCCTGCTGGGAGACGGCATCACAGTATGCTAAGGGGCGTAACATTTCCGTCACACACTTGAGGTATTCGGCCAATCACAACGCACTAGATAGCTGGCCAATCAGAGCACACCTCGCTTTTTCAGACCGATGAGCTTTGTAAAAATCAACACGTTTCAGAAAGGCGTGGCATAGAGGAGAAACGATAATGTAGATTATATGGAAAATAATGTGTTTTTTTAACCTTAAACCGCATAAACACATTGCATTACACCAAATACACAACATAATGTTCTTTTTAGCAACATCATATGACCCCTTTAATCTGTGAAAGCACGTACAGAATGACGCGTTCGGTGTGTGAAAAGTAATAGCACGTGCAGCGGCAGCCTCCCCCAGGTCCTAACGCCCGTTTGGTAAGGAGTTTTAATCTGTATGGGGGGTGCTGGCCAAAATGAGTCGAAAAATATCGGCATATCGGCAAAAACAAAATATCGTGCATCCCTATTATCTATAATTATATTAATATTCAATAAAAATACTTGATATCTTAATTGTTTAGATTATTAAACAATTAGCACATTAGCTTCTTGACAATCCATTGGTTCGCATTTCCAATTCTGTGTTTATAGGGCCCTTTAATGGTTCCCTGTTTATTTCTAATCAAACATAACAAATCAGTGATTCCGTGAGTGAGTCAGGTGTGATTCACTGAGTAGTTGACCGTGAACATACTTAAACCAACAGCAAACGCTGTTCCAGGCTCAGGACAGAGCGTGCGTCTGAAAGCCGTACCTGCGGTAGAGCGGCTCCACGATCAGGTGCAGCAGCTGGCACAGTGCGATGGCGATGGCCTTGTGGGAGGTGGCGTAGAAAGCTGGCATCTGATCCATGATGCTCTGAGCGTGCTGCCAGTCACCGATCCTCAGCAGCGCCTCCAGCAGCCCCAGCTTCTGGTTATCAGGAGGCTGACATGAGAGGAGAGACAGATTAGAGGAGCGGAGGACACACCTCCACATACGGCATCATTACATGCTCCTCTGTTCATTATCTCTTCTGCTGAGGAGTCTGAGGGGATTCTTATCTTCAGAGACAGATGAAACACACACACCATCTGTGTTGTTTCATACAGCTTACAAGTCACACTAATGCAAAGCCACAACAACAGCTCTAAAATACGGATTCTCATATATTCAGTCAGAGGTGGAAAAAGAAGTTTCAACTAGGCTGCAACTCACAACTTTTTTGATTCATTTGTGAATTTAGTTTTTTCTTAATCTGACATTCCATGTCATGCGCAATTCTCTCATTGAACCACAATGCACCGTAAAAGCACTCTGTCAAAGCATCAGACCACATGAAACTATATGCACAATGCATTATTTGCCTTTAATATAAACCTGGTTTGAAATTTGTCTTCTTTATTTTAATCTCTGCAAAAGTGATGTCCCTGACACAAGCTTTCCATGCAAATTGTTCAGCAAATTTAACATGCTTTAAATGACAAACAGTTTTGGTCGAAACAGTTTTATTTAGTTACATTAAGTAAGACACAAGGGGACAACCCTCTGATTCCTTAGGAATAAATATATACGTATTGTCATTTTTAATTCAATTTGTCCTTATTCAAGAGTTTTGAAAAGTCTCATGTTCAATAAGGCTGCATTTAAGCGTATAAAGTACATACTTTTAAATAATGAACTGAAGTGAGACTGGTTTTAATTATAATTAAACATTATTAATGTCTACTGCTGCTATTTCTCAGGATTTTAAAGCCCTGTGTGCATTCTGTGTTCATATTCTTCAAGTATACACTGCTGGTTTCATTTAAACCATCAACTTAGTAAACAGCATGGCTAAACCGCAGCTTATCTCTGCATATGGAAGTGCATTTTGTGAATCCGAGGCTGTCAGACGCAGTGCATGCTGAGTGTCTGTACATGCTCTGCTGTAATCAAGCATCTGATCAGCCCAGCAAAAGCCATTTATGTAACACTGACATTTACATGCATTTATACTATTACATCATAAAACTCTTCTATGCTCTTCTGCAAGTGTTAGCTTTGTAAACTGAGAAAATTAATAAAATATCAGATGAAAACTCTAATGAGAATTGTTGCCGTAGCAACTAACTGAAATGAAATAAGTTGAAGTACTAAAATTACTAAATCTAAAGCTACATAATTATTAAACTAAATAAATACATACAAAAAAATACTGAAACTTAAACCAAAAGTCCCATTTATGGCCAATTGATGATTACTACAGGCAACTTTGGCTTGTCCTTCAGCGTATATGAACAAATATGAAAAGCATTTACATAAAAGCACTTACAACTGAAGCCTATAAGGCAAGCAAAGCCAAAACACGATGCTTGTATTTCTGTTCAAGCCCTTCAGTGTGGGTTTGGAATAACATGATTATTTGTGGGTGAATTATTCCTTTAATAGCACCACTGAACAGTCATTTTTCACCTTTCTGTCTGGTGCTTCAGTTTTCGTTTAATGAATATGCTACAGCAAAAACAAGTTACCTTCTCATTCTTTTCCTCTTCCTTCTCCTTTTCCTTCTCCTTGTCCTCTGTCTTTTCGGAGGGGACAAGCACCATGGTGAGTTTGCGGGCGATCTGTTTGGCCTCCAGGATCTCTCTCTTGTGCTCTTCCACGATGCTGGAATCCAGTGGGAGGAGCTGCGTAAATACACATGATTTAGTCAGTCTGACCTGTGTCGTGTTAGTTTATTTATTTAATGTTTAGTCTAGATTTAGTCAATTAAAACTTAGTCACATATTAGTCATGCTGCATAATGGTTAAAATTATAATCATTATAATCCCCCCTCATCTAGTTTCCTGATAAAAACTCTCTACATTACGAAAACCAGGAAAACTCAAAAGCTTAAATATTCCTAATATTAATTCCAAATTATATTCAAGTCTTTCTATTAAAAAAAAAAAATAAGACTTTGTATTGAGGCGCAGAAGTTGTGTAAGTGCATTTATTCAACAACCTCAATCGCAAACAATATAATCGAGATCAATGTTTGGATTTTTTACAGTTCCTCACTGAGAAGGTTTGATGGCAGATTTATGCAGCAAACAACAATGTGAATGTGGCTGTTTTACACTTTCATTTGAGCAGAATATCTCTAAACTTGCATGTTTGTCAATGTTTTCAGATCATCAGTGTGTGCAAAGGTTGCCAGGTTGTGAAGAAACTAAAACACAAATGTGTCCCTTTAAAAGAAAAGCTCTGATAGGGGGATTTAAACTCTTGACACTTGGCAACCGCAACCATGAAAACTCAGTTTTTTTGTTGAAGAAAAAATAGAAAAATGTTCTATACAGTGTGTTTATTTTTTATTTACTCATCTTTTTTCGTCAATGATCAACAAAATCATGAATCGTGATATTTCTAAAAAGAAAATTGTGATATGATATTTTTGCCATATCACCCACCCCTACTCCAGATGCATGTAGGCCAAACTTCAGCTGCAAATATTCAATCTCTTCCACATGACATTTAATACCATGAGTAAATGGAGTCAAAGTGCACCTGTAATTCTAATAAGCAGAATTATATTTTAACAACTTAAAAGAATGGCATTTACAGCTTGTTCTGTTCAAAAGGAAGTTATCTGACAATGTTGACTGACAATATCGAATCAACTTCAGCCTGAATATGCTTTTTGGACATTGTTTGAATCACCAAGGACCACACTTTCAGCTAAAGATCTTCTTTAATGCTCTACTGAAGAAAAAGTGTCACCTACATATTGGATGAACTACAAATGTTCATTTCTGGGTGAACTATCCCTTTAAATCTACTGAATGTATTCAGCCAATACTATTGTTTATTGCAAAGTTCTATTAAGAAGTTTTTGTTCTGTCGGTTGCTATGGTTATCACTGTCAATCATCGCAGAGCGGTGATTTACTCATGCATTTAAATGCAGTTATCATTCCCATTGCAGTTACAGTGTATGCGTTGCCCTTGGCCAGCTTAGCAGCATGAAAAATTGAACTTATTCAAATTGTGAGAGTTAAAGCAGGCTAAGAACATTCTACACTGGGGAAAACTCCTGTTACAGTCAAGGAAGCTAACTGCACTCTCTTAAGCTGTGCTTTGTTTTAAGGAAAGGATTCATAAGCGGGTCATTCCATGAAATCGGTGCCTTTTCCACTTGGAAAAAGTGAAAAATAAAATAAGTTGAATCAATATATATATATTTTTTTTTTAATATCCATGAAACGAAGACACCTTAAAATGACAAGAAATTGTATTGTGCCATCTCAGGCTATGTAATTTATTATTTTATGACTATTTTTCTACCTCATGTTTTGGTATTTTTGTCAACCCTGTTACTGACACAAGCGTTACTAGATACTATAGTTTAATTAGAACTCATATGCCACTGAATGATATAGGCATTAGCTCAATAATATACCGAGGGTGACCTTTAAAATGTTTGAATTTTACACAGACAATCTTTAAAAACAGGGCCAAACCTAATCTGTCATCCCTGTTACCCACAAGTCAAAACCAGTTACCCTAAAAAGTAACAGGTTTGACAACTTCAAACACATTTGCTAATTGCTAGCTAATAGTCAAGTTCACAAAATCACATTGTACACTTTGAAGGGATTTTACTTGTAGATAGTTGATTATATTAAATGTACGAAATAATTGCTTAAAGTTACATTTTAAAAATGGTAACAGGATTGACATTGCATGGTGGCCCCCAATCAGTCAAGCCTCATAAATCATCAAAAATAGAACATTATAGCAGAATGAGAGAAACATGCTTGTGTTTTAATTGTAGGAATCCTGGTTGAGAGATGACGTAACCTCCTAGTAGTGATGTCACTTGAATGTACATTATTTTTGATGAGGGTAACAGGGCTGACATGAAATCAGTGGACACCAATAAAATGATTTATATTTTATAGAAAAGATGCATACTAATGCCAAAAACATTGCTTAACAATGAGACTATATTTAGAACAATATGCAAATGTGATTTTGCAAATTAAAAGTCATGCTGAAAAAGAAAAATCATAGTGAGGGACAGGCCAAAAACCTTACCCTTATCAGCATAAATGCTATTTAAATTATTTAAAATAATATTTAATTAACTTTTTTTGATGTGATATTGATGAAAGCACACTGTTATGTTTTTAAATTGCACATTTATTTGTCGTTACATTAAATCTATGTTTGATTATTTCTCAGGGACGCAAAAGGCACCAATTTCGTGGAATGACCCAAGCATTCAGAACTTTCAGGAAAAAAATAATGCCATTTTGAACAGATTTCTTCTGTATAGAGACTAATTTAAAGGTTCTCATCAACCACTGTATTAATGCCCTCAATAGAAATGTCTGCTGATCAAACAGAATTCGATCATCCTAACAGAAACCTTCTCTGCACTCGCACAAATGCAGCAGCTGCCAAATCACTACTCAGCACTACTAGTACTTCAAAAAGTTCGGTATCGTCACATTTTTACACTACTCAACCAGCCACGACTCTTCCACTTACATGAACGTAGAGGTCTTCAAGAGCGATGAGGTTGTGTTGAAGAAGAGCTGCAGCGATGTGGTACAGAGATGATGGCGTTTCTCCATTAGGCTCCTGTGGAAACAAAAAAAACACCAGATGAACATGATTACAGACAGCGATCTTGTCCAAGAGAAGGGTGAACAAACCCAGCTGTAACGTTCACTATGTGCAAACGATTACTTTTCTATTCCTTTTGAGTATTTGACCGCAGCAGATTCCTACTACTTTTGTTCATCTGGAAAAAATAAAAGTTATGACAGAAAATCATACTTGACAGCAGTCATCTTGTATGAGTCAGTGAATATTACTGCACAATAACATGAACTAAAACTAAAGGCAGAGTTATCAGAACAGTTGCCATGCCAACAGATATACTCTGCACTGCAATGTCAAATGTTCAGAAACAATGACTGGAAATATTTCTGAAATTTTGCCCAGCACTGGCTGTTTTAAAACCGAACATGCCTAACCTGAAAGCAATTTTTGACTCAACATTTATACATGAGGGTCAGAAATGAACTTTCGATAAGAGGCAATATTTGTCCGCGTGGAGTTGATTTCTGTTTTTTTTTTTTGTTTTGTTTTAATTTTGATAATGACGGTATTAAATGTACCAGAGTTGTCTTCTTATAAAATCCTTAAAATGAATCAATTACTTCAGAATACTATAGACTGATACCAATAAAATGTTAGCCATCTTTACACTGCAAAGGTGGAACAGAAGCTGGCATGGCATGTTTATTTACTCAAAATGTACACAACAACATTCATACATAATATAAATGTATCATTTATTTAAAATGATTATTTAAAAAAACAGGAAGTCTTTACAGGGTAAGGCTGCAATATGAGAAAAACCATTACCGTCATCATTGTTCACAACCATTTATGAATTAGTTTATTGGTTTTTAAGCTTGAGAAAGTTAAGACTTCACATTGATTACGTTAACGAAAGTATGAAAGCATGAAAAAAAAACTTAACAGAAACGTGTGCGATTGGTTGTAATGCTCAATTCTAGGGCTGTAACGATTCACTCAACTCATGATGCGATACGATTCACGAAACCGATTTCGCGATACGATTTTCTCACGATGTTTTTTAACAAAACGAGATTTAAGACAAATTATAAATGAAAAGGTGTCCTTTTATTATTTCTCAGACATTATTTCTCATTTCTTTGTAAAATTGAAATGTCAAATAACAAAACTAAATTGAAATTTTAAAACAAACCCCAAATCAAACGAATAACACAAATAAAATAAATAAAAAATAAAGCCTTGTCTGTGCTCTTTCCATTTAAAATTAGAGGCAACCACTGCAATTTAATCACAATCCAAACAAAGATGCTGCACACATGCAGCATAAGCAGTTTTTAATCTAAATTAGATTATATCATTTCAAAATTTGAAGCAAAAACAGAATGGTCTGACTTTAGTTTTGTGACTACAGTATACAGTAAAATACAGTATACTACATAAAACACCTGCATGAAACAAGAACAGCAGATGAGCTGAATGAGATGCAGATTCACTCTCAGACAGCAGGTGGCGCTTTTGGAACAGCAGCAATATAGTGTTTCCTTGGTTACTGCTGTAAACAAAGCAGCCCTGCAATTATGAACACTATTTAAATATCCATTACACAAAAGAAAAGACGAAAAGAAAATACCATCTAAACTTCTCTAAAGACAGTCAGTTCCCCTCAGAGATGCATTCATATAAACTCCCATCGTGATTCATTTGACATCTCAACCGATTTGAATAGTCTCATATTTGTATTGATTTTTAACCATCGTTACATCCCTACTCAATACTACAAAATGTGTAAAAAATATTTCACATTTCAGTTTATAAGCAACAGCTGTAATAGATTCGGTTTAATTTTGGACGGACATTTTCCTCAATTTGGTGGCATTTTTGCCCCAAGTCCCCGTTACACACATAACACACACTGTCTAGGTTTGAAGCAAAAGCATTCTGTCACATGTCTGTGTATTAGTGTTGTCACGATACTACTACTGAACCAATACTACGACAAAACTAGGGATGCATGATATTGGATTTTTGCCTATATGGCGATAATTTTCAACTCAATTTGGCAGATAGCCGATGCCGATATATAATTATTTTTCATTTTGGTTAGTTTTTAACAAGAACTTATTTGTTAGAATTAAATAAACAATAATAAAGTTATTTTATAATGACAGTACATTGAAGATTTAAAATGTTAGAATTAAATAAACAATAATAAAGTCATTTTATAATGACAGTACATTGAAGATTTAAAAATTAATATAGATAAACTATATATTAATCACTGCATTTTTTTTTTCTGAAAGATGCAGTGGTAACCTTAACATTTTATTTTAAGATTTAACATTTGTAAATGGCCTAAAGCAAAAGAGTTGTAAAAATTCTGAAAATCTTTTAGAGCTCATAATTTGTTTA
>NW_015540906.1:788517-791673 GCF_001515605.1 Sinocyclocheilus anshuiensis
TCAGAAAGATGCAGTGGTAACCTTAACATTTTATTTTAAGATTTAACATTTGTAAATGGTCTAAAGCAAAAGAGTCGTAAAAATTCTGAAAATATTTTAGAGGTCATAATTTGTTTAAAACATATAACATATTACACATTAATGAATAAATCAGTATATATAAAATTATTTGATTCAAGTGTCATGTTTGTGATTTTTTTTTTTGTTCATGTAAGCTATAGCGTCTGACCTATAAATCAAAACATACTCATGATTTTATGGCATCAATTACTGCTTTATTTAATCAGAAACACATTCTAAATGTTATTTGTGTATGGCTTTAGGACCGGGGGAGGCTGCCGCTGCGCGTGCTATTACTGTTTAATCTATCATACACCGAACGCGTCATTCTTTACGTGCATTCTCAGTTTAAATGCAGCGATCTAAAATAGTGAATATAATCATCATTCAGGCAAAGCTTTGCTTCAAAAATGAGCCACACTGCTGACGTGATCTAATCACTAGCACACCCTGAGCACATGTGAGTTAACCTATTCCTCTTAACGGCAAGACATATCGGCATAATTTTTCATATCGGGCCGATGCCGATATTTACATTTAAAGCCATTATCGGCCAATTCCGATATTGGTCAGATAATATCGTGCATCCCTAGACAAAACCACTGAACAACAGGAAGAGTAACTTAAGAATAGATGATCCAAAAGGAGATCATAGTTACTTTATCTATTAAAACAAAGCATTTCATCCCCCTTTAAAAATAATAAATAAATAATAACAATCACATGCCAGTGCCACTAACAGGACAATGGTGAGCAATTACCGAGCCTACAGGTATGTAGAGATCCAAGTTAGCTAAAAGGATAAAGCCAAATCTTATTTCATGATATGAACAATTTATATCATGATACAGTCATTTTTGTTATTTTATCTTTGTTATTAATAATAATAATAATAACAAAGATGCAAGTAACCATCTAAAGGACAAATACAATAAAACAAAGACACAAATTAAATAAATAGGGTCCTATGAAATCGGTTTTATTTTTACCCAAATTCCATTTAAATTTTTCTAGATTCTATTTTAATGGTTACATAAAAAATATTAATCAAAAACCATGTCTAATTAATTGAAATCATGAAACTTGCACAATTTAACAGCAATTTATTAGACATTTAACAAAAAATACATGATTTTAAGGCCCTATGAAATACGTTTTATTATTTTTCTCAAATTCAGTTTTATTTGTCTGTGAATCTGTGTTTTCTATTAAATTTCTGGATTCCATTTTAATAGTTTCATTACACTTTAATAATCAAAAGCATGTCTAATTAATTTATAAAGGATAATTAGATTTTATAAAGAATTAATTTATTATAGGTTATTTATTTATTTTATTTTTATTTTTTTCAGAAATACTGTGTTGTGAATTTACAATTTTCTGGTAAATAAATTCTGGTAAATATTCCTTAAATATTGTTTTAATATTTTTTATTAGTAGTAGTAGTACTTTCATTACATTAAGTAATATATTTCTGTCAAGTTAAACCAAACTTTTATTTTGACGGGTTGCTGTTAAGACCTTTAGGTTTCTGTTTGCACATGATATGACGATAGTTTTCCGCAAAAGAAACGGTAAATGCTCATGAAGTGACTCTCACAGCAGTTCTAGAGATTATATTCATGTGTTCAGGTGTTTAAATATGAATCGTGCATGTGTTCAGGTATTATATTGAGCGTCACGCGCACTTCAGTATGTGTGTAGTAAACAAAACCGCACGTCTGCGCCTTTCATTAATACAGAGACACGCACAACATGCACGATTCATATTTAAATTAGATTTTGCAGCTTAATGTTCACAGATACTAATCCATCGCTAGTAAAATGCGGAATCGCACCGTTTTTAAAAGCAGGGTATCGTGATACTTTTTTAGTGCCGGTATATCGTGCAACACTACTGTGTATTTAATTGTAATGAAACAAAGATACTTGACCTGTGTGGATTTGCATGTAGGAACCATATACACAGCTATACGATGGAGCGTACCTGGTGAAACTTGAACTTGAAGCCCAGCATGTGGCAGAGGGTCTGGTGCTCGCACATGTAGGACTTGATAAGAGGGATGAAGAACTCGTCGTGCTCAGAGCGACACTCGTACACCTCTAAGATGATGTCCAGCACACGGTTTGGGTCCAGATTGAAACATCCTGAGGACAGAACGTGGACTGCATCAGCTCATGATCTCAGTGAGAGTCACTCACATGACAGCTGGAAGTATGGCAGCTGGTTTGAGCTCACTCAAGTGATCATAAAGCGTTGTATTTGGCTCACTGCGCCAGTCATTATCAGGGCTCAACAGAGATAGCCCAATGACCCGGGGCAAATGTGAGAGTTTCATCTGTCATTTGCCCTAATGCATATCATGTATTACACATATGTTTTTATTAGGGGTGGCTAGATACCAGTTTCCATAACTGATACAGACACTGATCTACCAATACTGATGCCAATCCAATACGCATACTGTTTTTTTTTTAAGCTCTATCCATTTAGAATAATTATTCTGCATTAACTTACTAATTGCACACTTACACATTACACTTATGTGTGTGACATATTTAACACAAATATAAATATATTCTTTGGGATGGCATAGATATGTAATAGGACAACAGACATGACAAATATTCAGAAAGGCTCCAACACAGAGTGACACGAAAGCATTTATGCACATTTCAAAAGCATTTATGCACAAAAAAAACAGCTTTAACTTTAAAAGCTGATGGTATACATACATATATATATATATATATATATAAAATGAAAATTGTCAATTTACTCTCCCTCAAGTTGTTCCAAACCCATATGAGTTTGCAGTTGTTGGTCTACATTAGAATGGGGGAAAAAAACACTATGGAAGTCAATGGGGACCAGCAACTGTTTGGTTATCAACTCTTCAAAATATCTTCTTTTTTTTGTGTTCAAAAGAAGAAAGAAACTTACATAGGTTTGGAACTACTCGAGGTGTGTAAATGACAGAATTTTCATTTTTGGGTGAACTGACCCTTAAAGTTAGAATACTTCTGCATATATATATATACAGTATATATATATATATATATATATATACAGTGGGTACGGAAAGTATTCAGACC
>NW_015540906.1:791757-802877 GCF_001515605.1 Sinocyclocheilus anshuiensis
ATATATATATATATATATATATATATATATATATATATATATATATACATACACACACTTTTCTAGAGAAGAACGTTTCTAGAGAAGAAATTCAAGATCATCTACTGTTACTAATCATCATCCTAATAATCACCATATAACATCTGGAACTGTACAGCAATTTGAAGGGATGTAGTTCAGCTCACGAGTCATTAAGACAGGTGATGCGGCGCATACTGTACCTATTAATGACTTGATGTTCTCAAGGACGAGGTGGCTGGTGAGATTCCCCATCAGATCCTGCCCAAGCTCCGCGATCAGCTTAGCGTAACCTTCATTCTCCTCGCGCAACAAATTGAACTTCTGCTGTTTGTAACTACGGAGTGAAAGATGGAAGGTTACACCAGAAAATAACTTCATGCAGTCGTCTAAAACTAATGAAGTCCATCAGAGCTGAGGTCTGCTGGTCACAGGCAGGAGTACGAGGCTAATGCCGCCCGCAGGCATTTTATAAGATGACATGAAACCAATTAATCCATTAGAACATGCTTATGTTAATGAAAGGACTGTTGGATGGCACGTAAATTAGTGTGGTAAGAGAACGGGGGCTTTCAGGTCAGACTGCTCTGTAATCTTGATAAAACTCATTAAGACAGACCTACACAAAGGCATGAAATTCATCATCATCATGGGAGTTCAGTGCTATGCTTTGCATTTACAGCAAAATGAGGCTGGGGACATTTTATAGATTCACAGCAATCGCTGAACGTGCAGAAAGCAGTGACCCGTGTCTGAAAGAGAAAAACAATGAACTCCGGGTGTTTTATACCCAATGAGTGTCATCTGAACTCATCACAGTTCAACAGAGGTCAACCTCTGCACTTCAGATGCAAATGATCACACACAAAAGAAGTTACAATTCAATTTGCTTTAATGCAAGCCATTAATGCTGTTCTTTCTCAGACTGTCTAGATATTAGTGCTGTCAAATATCGATTTTATATTTTATATTGATTCAGAATATTTGAAGCCGTTTCAATACTCATTTTCCTCAGTATCGATATACGATTACCTGCTGTGTTTCTCGCGGTCTCATTTCTGTGACAGCGCAGACTGTTTTATTGAAGTATATAGTCCACTGAGCTTTCAGAATGATTCACATGCACATAATTTTCAACATTTTTGTGGACAGATGATTACATTTCAATAAAAATAACATTACTTCTATTATTATTTAATCCCAATTAGAGCTCTGAGGAATCTCCAACAGGGTTTCAGTTGATAAGAAAATACTTTGTTCAAAAGTGTATTACATTAGATACTGATCAAATCAACCATAACATTGTGGCAATTTTTTTATGTTATTGAATATTGATATTTTTCAAGGTACTGCATTGAGGTTAGAAATGCCAGTCTCCTGTTAACACTAACAGATTTTATAGTCTAGTTCTTAAAAGACAAGACTGCTATAGAGTGCAACAGTTCCTGCATTTTCAGCAGTGCTAGTTTAGGAAGATTTTTTTTCTCCTCATTTATTTAACCCATGAGGAATTTTAAAAAAACAGCTTTAAGTTATAGGTTATAGGCTATGATCCAAATCACCCAGCACCAGGTGAATCACAACATAACAAATTTTCATTTGAAGCAATGAAAAAAAAAAAAAGTAAAAAGTATTTTAAAATAAAATATCATACATATCAACATACAGTTTTATTCTAAACAGAGTACTTTTATTACATATTCATAAAAATTGCACATGTCCTTCGGAAGCTAAGCACTTGAAATCTGATGTTCATAGAAAGAAACATGGAAGAGGGAGAGAAGCAGCCGGTGCTTCAGAATGTATCGAACGTCATTAAAAAGCAGATATTTGAGCACATTTCACTTTTTACGAAAAGACGCATGAATGAGAAAAAGTGTGGGACGTGAGTGATGGGAAAAGAGTGACTGACACACAGCTAAAAAAGAAAAGCATGGGATCCTGAATTCAGTTCACTTGAACAGTCAAATACACATGCAATTATGTCAAAATATCTGTCTTGCCAAGAGTGTAGTCAGTTATGTCTTAAGTGAACGTAAACAGTTGAGAAAGAAATCAGATGTGTATCATTATTTTGGATCCATGCATTAGGTATGATATAATAAACCTGCTGCTGTCTGTGTAATTAATGTTAACCACAACAACAAAAGACCAAGAGACAATCACTCACTGCTCCTGACTGAATAACTTTAGCAGCTTTAATAAGAATCCATTTCCATGTAATTAATACATTAGGCAGTGTTTTTATTTTTTGTTCCACTGCTTGTCATTCGCATTTTTTAATAACAAGACAAAAAAAACCCAGAAAGAATTATATTGGAGGACAAGATGATTGTTTTATAATCAATTCATTAACCACTGAATCGTAATCGAATCTTGAGGCAAATGAAGATTCACACCACAAACATTTATGAAGCTTGAGAGCAGATGCAGACTGACTTTATTATGTCATTTGCAGTGCTTCATGGAAGTGGGCGGTACTAAAGAGTTCTTCTGGTGTGATTTGCTTAATTCAATTCCCTTATTGGAGATTTCTTTGTAGAATTATGGGTAATGCAGTTTTCACCAGGAATTCCACTGTTAAACACTTATTAAAAAATATTGAAATAATGCTAGCAAACGGTTTTACCATGGATTGATTACATGGCACTCTGTAGTCTATATGGCCTAGAAGGTTTTTAAACTACAATACCTAAAAATACCTCGACTGTGATGCCCTGGCTGATTGTATAGGCAAACCACACACTAGTTTAAGAAAGAATGCTGTCTAGGTAGGCAAGATCTGTATATATTCACAGGGAAAGAGACAATCAATCTTATTTAAGGTGGTGGGAACAGCAGGAAATGTGACTTACAATAGTTTGGTCTTGATTTTGACAATCTTCTGGTTGAACTGCTGAGCCTGTTTGATCAGCCCCAGAGACTCCAGCGTTTCTGGATCTAATCTCTCCTTCAGCATACCATCAGGAACACAGATCTGAAAACGACAGACAACAATGCCTTTAATTAGACACTCTTCACCAACACTGCTGTGGAAGCTCTATCAGGAGGATAAGACCAGTATTAAATTAATCAAAACGCTGGAATAATATCTCTGCATCCATCAGCGTAGCACTGCCCACATCCAACCTCAATGGCCTTCAGCTACACTTACATAAGACACTAATAAACACTGCATAACAAGCGCGTATTTGCATACTAATCAGGCGTACAGTGGTTTAGATGAAAAGAAGAGAGCAGGAGCACTGCAGGTCTTGATGAGTCACCTCGACTGCCATTACAAACGCGTCGTGTTCTGCCACAACAAAGATGCGAAGCGTGCTCCGGTTTGAGGCCTAGCTCAAAAACCCACAGCCGCCGTGAAAGTGTCTCGTTTTATTCCAGCACAGCGCTGGAGGTTCGTTCAGGGGAGGAGAGCGGCCCTTTGTGGCTACAATTAAATTTTTCACTGGAGGACAGAATTTGGGCCACTCAATACTCTAATGCAGCTAATCTTCAGAGTCAGGGGATTGGCCACCCACTTACGTATGCGCGCAAAAAAAGCATTTCGTCAATTGCAGTGGAGAGACGGGTGATGCGTCTCGAAGCGCATTACTGCCACACAGTGGCCATGAACGCAATCACACGCTGCTCTACTCACCAAACAGGCTCCAACCAGCTGGGTAAAATGATCTCGCTTGTGTTTCTCCTCCAAACAGCCAGTCTCGATATCTGCAAAATCAACAATTACACATGCGGCTCACATCAATGCATATGAAGTCAGACATACATAACGTATAAATCAATTCTTGATGTGTTACGTACATCTACTGCCATTTTAATTAATGGCTACAGCAATTATTTGAAAGTGCACACTGTTCTTTTAGACAGCCTGTTAAATAAGCTTTGTAACGAGAAATGAATCCAATTGATCTTCGTCAGGGTAGATGCCTTATTCAATTTTACACGGATGTCATTGAGGACGTGAGGGATAGTCTTAGTCTTTACAACGGCATGCAAATGCATAAAGGTTTTAGATTGCATGCCATTTTCAAAGTTCACAAATTGTTTTGGGAGTTTTTGTCTACTGAGGGTTTTTTGTAAAGATGTTTCATCCACTGAACAACTGCCATGTTGTTAAACTTCTAGTATTCATGACACTGGAATTTCTAACTTCTATACAATAAAGGCCTATTCACACTGCACACACAGGCAAACGCCATCAGACAAGTCGGGTATAGCTGGATTTAGAGGTTTATGAATAAAAACTCATGTTCACACTGAACCAACAGACACCGACAAACACTGACTGAACAAGTTCAGTTGGGTGAAAACAAACTGGTAACACACTGATCCAACAAAACCCAACAAACGTGTTTGTTGGCGTTTGTCTGTGCAGGGTTTATAAGGGCAACAAAAAATATGTACTTTTTTTTTTAACTATAGTTATTTTTTGGAAAGAAAGAATTTTCTTTTGTCTGAGACTCCTTAGGCCCATTAGCTCTTTATATAATAATACATTTTATAATATAATAATAGAAGTATTACTATTAAGAAAGAAATACATTATTATAATACAACTGCACTTTAGACTAAATGCAAAGAAGGGACAGTGAGAAAACACAGTGAAAAATTTGCATTATAATGGTTTCAAATAATCAGAATAATTGTATTTGAAAAATCTATATTTTTAACATCACTATTGATGATCATGCTGTATTTTAACCATTTATTTATTTTATTTTTTTAAACAGGCCAGCAAAATCAATTTCACACTAGCTGGTGGTTAGCTGTAAGTGGATATTATCATTGCAAAGGATATTTTAGTAGTAATGACTATATGTCAGCGAATGGGTGCCGTCAGAATGACAGTCCAAATCACAAATAAAAACATCAAAACTGTGTGTTTGCAAGAAAAAAAAAAATTTACTATTTGGAATTGCCGTTTATATTAGAAATTTCAATAGTTAGGCTTTTGAGTTTTCATAATGCAAAGAGTTTGTAAAAAATAAGAAATGTAAAAAGCAATTTCTAAAACGACGATGATTTGAGCAAAATAATCATGATTATCGCTATTAATCGTGATGTGCAGCCCCATTTCATCGGGTCCTCAAAATGCTGGCACAAATCATTTATCGGTAACAAACTCACATGTGTTTTCTGTCGGTTTCAAGAGCTGTAGTAGCTCCATGCAACATTAAATTAACATTTAGATCAATCACACTGGGCCTGACAAATGAACAGCAGGGAATTTGATGAGAGCTTCATTAGAATAAGTTCAGTAAGACTCTTCAGCTCCTTCAAATTCAGCAGCTGAATTATGCAAACATCTACGTGGACACACGACTGCAGTTTAATAAGCATGTTCACTCATGCACGTAACAAAGCCGTCTTTCATACAAACGCATCCTGGCTCGACCAGGGCAAATGAGATGACACTGTCTGGCACACTTCCCTTCATCAGTATTAGCATGTATAAACATACGGCAGGGCTTACCTAATATACAGAAAACATCCGCTAAAATAGAAGGCATATCGTCCCGCAGTTCCTGAAAGACAAACACAATTGCTTTTAATGGCACACTGCACAAATTTCTACAGCCTTTCAATTTCACAGAATTTCAACGTCTCTTTTTCCCGGTGGAGAAACCGGTTCACTGGAGGACGGTGGACAGACAGCACACTAGATGTAGATGTGAAGTGGGTGATCTATCACTGGTACACTTCAGCTGTGTTTAGAAAGCTAGTTTCATCTGGCTGGATGAGATGTCCCAGCGGCAGCAGCAAAGCAATCTGTGGAGCGATTCTGTGTCCACGCTGCACAGATCAAACGTCACTACTGCTGTCAAAGAACGCGCGTAACGTCTGATTTGAGAAGTTTTAAGAAAACCTAATTGAGATACACACGGGACAGCAGACTTCACATCTCAGCAGGACAGACTTTCTGAGGGTGCTGAGATGGAAGAGTCCTAGCAGAACTTCACAAGGTGTTTGCACGGTAATGTGCCATTACCATTTATGTGTCAGGCGCTGGGGTACTTCTGTACCATTTATTCAGCATTCAGAACCACTCATGTTACCAGTGTTGGGGAAGCTACTCTGAAACTGTAGCTTGACCAGCTACAAGCTACTCATAAATGAAAGTAGTTAAGCTACATTCAAGCTACCCTTTTGAAAAAGTAAGAAAAAGCTACACTGAAACTACTTTCAATTTTTTTTATTATTATTATTCTTTTTTTTTTTTTTTTACAATTAACATTACAAATAACTAAATAATTTTTAATGAAGATAATGAAGAAAGTTATAAGTCAAATATAATGAAGTTATAAGTAAAATATTTGGGGTTTAAAACAACATACTGTAATGCAATCATGATTTCAAAGAGTAGGGTGAATTCAGGTTGATTGGGACACTTTTCCAAGCCATTTCAATGACAAAAAGTGTCCCAATCATTTGATTTTGTATACTATTTGAAACACACAATTAGGGATGCACCGATACCACTTTTTCCAGTACTCGCCCGATACCGATACTTTTATTTTTGGTACTTGCCGATACCGATATTTTTATTGCATTTGTAAAATTTTTTAAATATTGGGTACAGCAACCAAAATAGTATGTATAATGTTAGTTGGTTAACTTCATTTATCAAATACATACAGTCAAACCAAAATTTATTGAGACACCTTCAACATTTCTCACATTATCACAGTTTATTCGTTATAGTTTAGAAAATGGTAAAAAAAATATAACAAGAACTCAGAGTTAAACTGTGTCAGAACAAATTCAGCTTGATAATGTCAGATAACTTTGATAGAAAGGTATGTAATGGATTACAATCAAGCAAAAACTATTCAGACAGTATGACAGTATTTACACAAATATGAATACTTTGTCGGGCAACCTTTAGCCTTAATGACAGCCTGTAGTCTCCTGGGCATGCTGTCACCCAGCTTCATGCAAACCTCAACTTCAATGTTTTTTCCCAGACTCGGTCTGAATAATTTTTTTAGGATATAAAAATCATTAGGATATTAAGTAAAGATTATGTTCCATGAAGATATTTTGTAAATTTCCTACTGTAAATATATCAAAACTTAATTTTTGATTAGTAATATGCATTGCTAAGAACTTCATTTGGACAACTTTAGAGATTTTCTCAATATTTCGATTTTTTTTTGCACCCTCAGATTCCAGATTTTCAAATAGTTGTCATTTGGACAACTTTAAAGGTGATTTTCTCAGTATTTTTATTTTTTTGCACCCTCAGATTCCAGAATTTTTAAATAGTTGTATCTCGACCAAATATGGTCCTATCATAACAAACCATACATCAGTGGAAAGCTTATTTATTGAGATTTCAGATTATGTATAAATCTCGATTTTCAAAAATTTAATTTAATTTTAATATAATTTTTGGTCCAGGGTCACATTTGTATCAACTATTAAGACGAGTAAACCATGCATGTCAGTATGGTTGGGTATCGTTAGAAATTCTCCGGTTCCGATTCCAGTTCTGCCTAACGATTCCGGTTCCATTTAAATGAACTATTTTTTTTTTTTTTTTTTTCCTATTTTCCTTTCATTGAATTTCATTTCCCTAAATTAATGACATATTAACTGTTATACTTATAACCATGTGTACACACACTCCATAAAGCCCCGATTTTACAAATAATAATGCAGTCAGGAGATGGTGTGATGCAATGAGTGGTTTCCACATTTTTAAACATTTAAAATGCATGAAAATCAATTTTTTTCTATCACCTTGTTTATCACTCTTGAAATGACCTGTACACTAAATAATCGAACCCTCATACCTACATAACAATAGAAGTCTATTTATTTAGTGGTCCAAGTTGAAGTCAGTATGTATATTAATGACAATATGGGACAAATATAATGTAATTTAGTGGCGGCAGGAGCTGCGCGCTGCCGGTACGTGTACAGTGAGACAAAACAACGTGCACAGTTATCAAAGACGCGAGTGCGCGTACACTCGTGGAAAACGATGTGTTCGGTAGCTAAAGACGTGGCGCGTCTGTGGAGTGCGCGTCATGGGAAGCAATGTGCTCAGTAATTAAAGAGGCAGGGCGGCGCTCACAGCGCTTGGTCACGTGTTGCACCAGAACCGTTTTCGGAACCGAAACTTAGAAACAGCTCATGGTTCCGGTTCTTTTCAAAAAACAGAACCGGTTCTGAATAAGAACCGGTTATTGGTTCCCAACCCTACACATTACAATGATTCTAATTCTTAGTTTTGCATGATGGTATGATGAATGGATGGCTCATTTTTAACAACAGATTCAGTGACGTTAGAGACTAGAGCTGATCTGCGCATCACGGCACGCGTATGCGGCGCATTAAAGCCTGTGTTACGGCCACCGGAGCTGATCGCGGCCATTCAGTCAATGCTGGTGTTTGTACTGGCCGCACTGCGGCCCAGAACTCATGTTTATCACATCGGTCACATCACATCGCTCGGCGCGACAAAATACAATAGAAGTCTATTGTATTTTGTCCCGCCGCTCGTAGAATAGAACCCATTGTAATCCGTGATGATGTCACTGGATGCAGGAAACTAAATGTCACAAAGCAAGAGTGATAAAGAAGTGGCTCGAAGATCATTACATTGAAATTTTGGATCCGTGGCCAGGCAACCTCCTGGATCTCAATCCCATAGAGAACCTGTGGTCAGTCCTCAAAAGGCGAGTGGACAAGCAGAAGCCCAAACTGTGATCAACTCCGAGAACTAATAAGGCAAAAATGGATCGCCATCAGTCAGGATTTGGAATTGCAGAGGTTATGAAGAACAAGGGTCAACACTGTAAATATTGACTCATATATTTTTTGCCAATAAAAGCCTTTAAAACTTATATGCTTATCATTGTTTTTCAGAATACCATAGAAACGTGGAAAAATTATCTACAGATACTGAAGCAGCAAACTTAGCAACACACAAAATTTATGTCACTGCCAAAACTTTTGGCCACGACTGTATATTAATGACAATATGGGACAAATATAATGTAATTTAGTGGCGGCAGGAGCTGCGCGCTGCCGGTACGTGTACAGTGAGACAAAACAACGTGCACAGTTATCAAAGACGCGAGTGCGCGTACACTCGTGGAAAACGATGTGTTCGGTAGCTAAAGACGTGGCGCGTCTGTGGAGTGCGCGTCATGGGAAGCAATGTGCTCAGTAATTAAAGAGGCAGGGCGGCGCTCACAGCGCTTGGTCACGTGTTGCACCAGAACCGTTTTCGGAACCGAAACTTAGAAACAGCTCATGGTTCCGGTTCTTTTCAAAAAACAGAACCGGTTCTGAATAAGAACCGGTTCTCGGTTCCCAACCCTACATGTCAGTAAAACAAATAACACAGAGAACAGTGAATGTTTGTTTACTTTTATTTTTCCCCTCACATCACGGACCTCACACGTGTGACACAGACAGTCAATCCTAACAGTCTCAGTGCAGGTGGGCAGGGGTTGAATGTTAGGAGACGGGATCAGCACTCACCATAACATCAGCCAGGAGACTGGCAGCCACATCCACCTTCAGATTGCCCTGGATAGCATGCCAGCAGAGCTCATACAGGGCTGTCTGCAGATCTACAAAACACACACACACACAGCAGACTCAACAACAGCTTTAGCTTCTACAGGCATGCTGATAACACTTGCACAATATTAAACAGAGCTGCTCACCACAATCCTGTCAAGAGAAACACTAGGGCTTACCAATAAGGATGGCCCGGGACCTGTGAGAGAGAGTTGACAGAGCTGTCCCTTGCACTATGGGGCCAATGCTTGAATTCTTTTGACTGTTATTCATATGCTTGTAATTTTTTATTTTCTAGTAACGCATTGTTGTTGTCAATTCAGTTGATTAAAACTGTCAACACGGTTATGTTATCTAGATGGCTGCAATAGGCTTTGTTCAAATTGCAAGAATGACCCATCATAGTATCATCAGTTTGAATCGATAACGATAAATCAATTCCCAGTGACTGTTTATGAAGTTTACAGTTATAATACAGTTACAGTATAATCCAAAAAATTTTAAAAAACACATTTCTTGCAATTTTGTCAGCAGGACAAAAATAAACAAATAACTTCTTTATTGTTGGGCCCTGAACACATTAACAGTAATGAATAGCATGGTATGAAAATTTGTGCACAGGATAATGGATGATTGGTTAATTGTTTATAAATTAGTGCCATGCCAGCTACCATGGTATCAATCATGGCAGGAAACAAGTGAAAAAATCAAATCAAAATGTAAATAAATAAACTATACAAAACAAAAATCGAAAAATAAAAACTTGAATATGTTCACCATAACAGCCATTCAACTACTATTATCCACAAATGCAGTGTGTGTGCCTCAAATATACAAATTTCAGCTCAGATAAGTGCTAATATTTATATGCATCCAGTTATTTGTTGATGCCGTTTAGACTCATGTAAGCAGTGCCCATGAAACTGCCTCCCCAAACGTGTGAACTGGGATGAAAGTGTCAGGATGTTAAAAGGTTGTTACAAGCAGCTGTCAGACACTGAACACACTGAGCTGAAACATCTCTAGCAGACACTTGACAGATACTAGAACATTTAACCATTCATTCATCGCTGAATTATTAAAACCATCATACACAATACAATCTATGCTATTAGGGCTGAAATTGTTGGTCGGCAAGAAAAAAAGACTATATATTTATATTTTATTGAATAATCTTTAGATCTCGCATGACTTAATGAAAGGGCCTAAACTAAGTTAACTAACTCCCTCTTATTTTATTAAAAAATAATACTAACATCTTGAATTCAAGGGTTACGCAAGCTTAAGAGCAGTACAGTATTTACAGAACAGTTGGCATTTATTGCCAACGCAACATATACAAACGTAAATGCTGTAAATCTTGCTCATGTGGAATATTAAAAACTTGCTCTTCTGACCCTTTACAACCCGAGTCAATTGCTTTGGAATATCGAGAGAAGACATGAAAATATTAGACAAGACAGAGGAGGGCTGGGCGATATAGCATATACTAGGGCTGGACGATATGGCCAAAATTGATATCACGATATATTTCTTAATTTCGGTCGATACGATATAATTCC
>NW_015540906.1:803158-806083 GCF_001515605.1 Sinocyclocheilus anshuiensis
TCGGAAATGTGTTTAAAAATCATATCACCGTTATTGAAAAAAATTATATCGCGATACATATTGATATTGAATTATTGTCCAGCCCTAGCATATATATATAAAAAATTTATCAATTATATAATGTCTTGTTATAACGATAATGTTCATATCGTTCGGTATCGATAATTATTGACACTTTTTATAACCTTTTTTTAAAACGAAGTGCAATAGAATTTTTTTTTTTTATTTAACCACTGTGTTTTTAATTTACCCAACTTATTGAGACAAACAACAGTTTTTTTGGTTTTTTTTTAGTCAAACACAAAATTAAATGTAAACAAATATCTCCTTTCTTATATGTTATATGCAGATTAAATAAGTCTTGTGGAAACTTTTGGCTTGCCTCCCGAGGCCACAATGAACAAAACAATGCAGCATATTAAATTGTCAAAGCAATGAAATAACTGTCCATAAAAAAAAAACGTGCATAACATCTAAATTAACATATATAAATCAAATATAATTTCATAAATTGCATAAACAATTATGAACCAAACAGCATCATGTATGTATGCATTGCATAAATAAACGAGAGGTTTCACGCTCCTCGTCACTGCTCCGTTCTATGAATGTGCGTTCCGCTCGTGTGCCGCTCATACTCACCGGAAAAGCAAAGTCCGCTCAAATAACGCGCCGACTGGATATTTCTTTGTAGTTTATTTGTTCCTGTCTGCAACAGCGCTACTGTGCTGTAACATGGCAGCGCTGGTAAAAATGACTACTCTCTCGTGACGCTCTGCTCTGCTCACATGCTCTGATAATAACAGCTTCGTAGGATTATACATGATTTGGATAATTAGTTTAATTTAAAAAAAAAAAGCTATATCTGATTCTGTTGCATGGAAGGAACTGAATAAAAATAATATATTGATATTTAATATTAAGGTAACACTTTACAATAAGGTTCCATTAGTTAGTGTTACTAACTAACATGAACAATATATTACAGTGTTTATTCATCTTTCTTAATGTTAGCTAATGAGAATACAGCTGTTCACTGTTAGCTCACGTTAATTCAGAGTGCATGAACTGTTAACAAGCACAACTGTTGATTTTAATACTAAAAGTTGAAATGAATATTAACTAAGTTTAATAAATGCTGAAGTAGTATTGTTTATTCTTTCATGTTAACTAAAGTGGTTAACTAATGAACCTTATTGCAATGTGTTATTAATATTAATATAAATTCTGTCCAATTTTATTGTGTTACTTTCAGTAAAAACTATGTTGTGTTTTTTTTATTTTTTTTTATTCAGCATCATTAAAATTGAGTTAAATTAAAAAGTCTTGCAAAATTATTTTGTATTATTTAATAAAATAATAAATAATCATTACAAAGCATTTTCAGTTTCGGTTTTCGGCCAAGTGCATCCAGAATTTTCGGTTTCGGCACAGTTTCGGTGCATCTCTATATACAACCACCACAGTGGTAAACACATTCCCACCATCATAAGCCCAAAGACTAACAATTATGAATTGAACTCACCTTTAACAAACTCATGACTGCTGGGTTTCCCTGCAAGGCCCTGGAAAAACTGGAAACTGGAAACAGAAAAGGCAAATAAGTGAACGGCTAGAAAGAGAATTTCAGTTATTAATAAGCACATAATCAACAAAAAAAAAAAATTTCATTTGCACTGGATTAACAGTGAACGAGGTCTAATAGTTTCTGGGCATAACAGATCAAACATGCATAGCGTACTACACATGTAAAGCTTGTTTGTATCACACAACTGCAGTCTAATCCAACACCACAATCACCTCTGTATGACGCTGAACAACTTTAACACACTCCCTATGCTACAGGTTATTAACAATTCACTACCAGCTGAATTTACTGCAAACAAGTGCCGCCCAAAACACCCACATGGGTCAAACTACCTGCAGAAGACAGGTGCATGTAAACATCAAGCAGGCAGTGCTCAAATCCTAGTAAGCTGCCTAACAAGACAGCACTGCACGTGACGCCTCACTAGGTTTAGCATGCACTGGCGTCCCTCTTCATCACAGGTGCTCAAAATGCTGTCTACATAAGCGGCTCACATGGTCTCCTTGACACTGTGCTGCACTTTGTTCACTACAGCGCAGTCTCAGTAGGCAGCTCGCTAGCAGTCCATAGTTAGACCGCTCAGTAGGCTCTGAGACTGTACTGTTCACAAATGCTCTCTAGGTAGGGCACATCACTACGTTTCAGACTCAACCGATATCTCATCTGTAAATCTGACGGGGCGCTTATAAAAGTGAGCTTGAACTCTTTAGCACAGCTAACGTTACATCTACACCTCACACTACACACAACCTCCTAACACCCCATAATATTGACTTCAGCTCTGCTCAGGGTGCATGAGATCTTATTAACCAGCATGAAACACACATTAAATACTATGTAACACACACACTGATAAGTAGACACATGCTAATGCTAACCCTGCTAACTATTAGCACACTGACATTACATTCATGAAAACGAGTGAAGTACTCGATAAAGTGTCTTACACAACCATGTACAGAAACTACAGACTTTATATTCTTTATTTGGTTAGTAGTACATGTAGATGTGTTGGCTATTTTATTGAACTTTGAGTAATGAGTCTTCAACGCGCACAAACGTTAGCTGTGGACATTCACAATGAGGAGAACAATCACCCGCGGCGATACCGCCCTAATAAAATAGATATGACATTATTTTCATCCCCACTTCCCATCTGATTACCAAACTCTTACTCACAACTCATTTTTCCCGGATTTGTCCCAGTTTTTTATCCAGTCAGACGGGAGGATCAGCGCCGCCATCTTCCTCCACTCACTCACTCACCGGATGTTTAGCACACGCACACTCACTCACTCACCGGATGTTTAGCACACACACACACACACACTCACTCC
>NW_015540906.1:806451-806909 GCF_001515605.1 Sinocyclocheilus anshuiensis
TCTTCTTCTTCTTCTTCTTTTGGTTTTTATGGCGGGTTGCGAACCAACTTCATAGGTGCATACCGCCACCTACTGTGATGGAGTGTGAAGAGAATGTACTCACCTAAATCTTAAATTCTGTTCATTATTCCACAATTCTTAAGAAATCTCATGACTGCACTTATTTGTTTTCCTGCATTTGGACCATCATTCAGGATACTACTTAATGAAAATTCTTTAACTCCTAAGGATTGTAATTCATCTTTAAGTCGATCTCTTTCTCTTTCATATGCTGTACATACCATCATAACGTGTTCCACTGATTCCTCTGTTAAACAAACATTACATAGACCAGTATTATGTTTCCCTATAATGTATAGTGTTTGGTTAAGATTTGAGTGTTTAGCACACACTCACTCACTCACCGGATGTTTAGCACACACACACACACACACACCCGCTGTTTAGCACACACACAC
>NW_015540906.1:806991-815444 GCF_001515605.1 Sinocyclocheilus anshuiensis
TCAGTGGCAGCATGAGGCTTTTAATTTGAAAACACTTGTTTTGTCGCTTGAGACTTTTATTTTAGAATTGTTCCCCAGACACTTCCTCTTCCGCATCCCTGAGCTCTACCACGCAGCAACATTGAAAGCACGAGTCCTGAATGGTCTGGGGAGTAGTGTCTCTGATCCATTACCACAGTAGATGGCGGTAATGCTCTTTTAAGAATGCGAACCGCCAATAAGCTCAAAGAAGAAGAAGAAGAAGAAGAAGAAGAAGAAGAAGAAGCTCCACCAATAGGAAGCGGACAGGCGTTCATTCAGGACTGTCGTGGGCGCAGTGGCGGCTTCAGAAATGTTTTATAAACTTTTGATAGTTGCTTTCCTCGCTGTTAGTTTATACGGCACGCCGTCAGATGGACAGAAAAAGAAGGAGGTCAGTGGATTTTAATTGGGTTTTTATTGGATGGTTTTCCTCCCTCATATACACTGAGCTCCCTGGCTGCTCAAATCGTCTTCTGCTTCTCGTAGCTTCGCTCTGTCTCAAAACCACAAGGGATTAAATGGCGTATTATGTGTTTAAACACTGTGTTCCATCTGTAAACCACTTGAAATGAGTTATTGATTTGGGTTTTCCTCAGTGTATTATGAGCTGATACACTAACTAAGCTAAGCTTCCTGCTGTACAGCTGACCTCACTGCTCCTGAATTAATTACTAACTTAATAAACCTGTTTTTTTGTTAGTGTGCATATAATATAAAGGAAAACGTGAGGTTAGCACATAGAGACTGAAGCAGTGATTTGTGTGTGTCTGTGTGTGTGTCTGTGTGTGTGTCTGTGTGTGTGTCTGTGTGTCTGTCTGTGTGTGTGTGTTTGTGTTTGCAGACCCTGCTGTCAGAGAAGGTCAGTCAGATGATGGAGTGGGCCAGTAAGCGTGCAGTGATCCGGCTGAACGGAGAGAAGTTCAGGAGGCTGATCCGAGCCCCTCCACGAAACTACTCGGTCGTCATCATGTTCACAGCGCTGCAGTCACAGAGACAGTGTGCAGTCTGCAAGTGAGAGACCTGAGAAAGCGTTCGCTAGAGCTCAGTACAGAAACACCTCATTCTGCTGTCCAGCAGTGTTGTTACTAACCAAAGCTATTAAAAACCGTTTTTGGTGATTGAAATAAATTTAAAGGGGTCATATGATGCTGCTAAAAAAGAACATTAGTTTGTGTAGTTGGTGTAATGAAATGTTTATGCGGTTTAAAGTTAAAAAAACACATTATTTTCCACATACTGTACATTATTGTTTCTCCTCTATGCCTCGCCTTTCTGAAACGCGTTGATTTTTACAAAGCTCATCGGTCTGAAAAGCGAGGTGTGCTGTGATTGGCCAGCTATCCAGTGCATTGTGATTGGCCGAATACCTCAAGCGTGTGACGGAAATGTTACGACCCTCACATACTGTGATGCCCTGTCCCGGCGCGACGAGACAAAAACATATTAAAACCCATTATAAACGAGGCATTTGTTGCATCCAGTGGGGACATAATTACGGATTATAATGACTTATACTGTCTTTTTACGCATTGCATTGCATCGCGCCGCGTAAACATAAAACCATGTCTGCATTTGTGATCAGAGAAATGACAAACAACAAGTGCTACTCTACACTGCCCAAAACTCGCGTTTGAATCGTCAGTGGCAAATCCTTTAAATGAAATACTTATTTTCCACCATAATTTGCAAATAAATTCTTTAAAAATCCTACAATGTGATTTTCTGGATTTTTTTTTTCTCATTTTGTCTCTCATAGTTGAGGTATACCTATGATGAAAATTACAGGCCTCTCTCATCTTTTTAAGTGGGAGAACTTGCACAATTGGTGGCTGACTAAATACTTTTTTGCCCCACTGTATATAGAAAAGTATTTAAACATATAAGATTTACCTACTATACAACATATAGCCTATTTAAACGATACAATAATAACTATGCAACCTATAAAAACCTAAACCTATAAACCCAAACACCCTTTACATAAAACCTACATAAATGTCATGAAATGTCAAGTTATATGAAACAAATCCTAGTGTAAGAATTTATTTTTTTACTAATTTTAAAGCTAGGTATGACCAAGTTGTTTACAAGGTGTATTTTAGGTCATACAAGATTTACACCTGGATATTTATTAAAAGGTGAGGAACCACCATCATGCCTTACTTGCCAAACTAAAATGACTGTGAAACATATTTTATTGGCTTGTACTGTTTTTAATGTAAATAGACAACGGTTTTATTCAGAGGTGTGTCTAACTGATTTATTTAAAAATGTATCACCTGAATGTGTTTTAGAATTTTTGTCTAGAGTACATCTGAAATGTCTTTTATAACCGTTTGTTAATTGTATACCTTGTATAATTTATTCAGAGATCGCCATGAAAATAGCGTTGATGCTGATTAATAAATAAATACATAAAACTTAGACAAATTCTTGGATTCACACAGGACAGACATAGTGCAGAGGTAAACGTATACTGATATTAAAATTGAAACTGATAAATATAAAAAAGCTAATTCAATATTAATAAATACTTAAGCATAATACAAAAACAGCACTGCTGTTGTGTAACTTACAATATAAAAAACTGATGATCAGTAAGTTTTCAGTTGCTGTTATCTTGGCTGATATCTTGGAGTGGCCAGTCGCCATTATTACATTTATCAAATCGTTAAATTATCCAAAATTACCACAATCCATTCTTTGGGTCATTTCCATGAGTAGTGTAATCAAACACTGCTCTGTTTGTTTGAATGTCTCAACCATCAACATTGGCTTTGTCCCAAATCGTGGTGCACACTTTCGTGATATAATGCTGTTTTCACTATCAGGACGTCAAAGCCGTAGGAGTCTGCTGTGTGTGGAGTCGCCTCAGTGCGGCTCAGCAGAAGTGTTTATCGAGGACAAGTGTTGACTATAAGCTCGCAAACACGCTTTACAAACCAAAAATGACACTGTACGATAATTTGGAGTTGAAGTGGATGCACATGTGGCGGCCGTTGTAACCCCACGAGACTATTAACGGTACAGAAAATCTGGCTTTTGAGACATTGACTTGACTAGTAACTTTGGGATGGAATTCAGTTTTTTCCATCAGTGGCAGATGAGGAGAGTGTTTGGGAAAACAAAATGAGTCATTATTTCTGCACTGAATTAATTGTGTTAAAACATGAATATATAAAACATATTTTATGTGGAAAAAGTCATTTTTTTGTTTTGTGTTTTTTACTTTTGTTTTCAGGCAGGCAGATGAAGAGTACCAGATCCTTGCAAACTCTTGGCGTTATTCGAGTGCATTTACTAACAGGATTTTCTTTGCAATGGTGGATTTTGATGAAGGCTCAGACGTTTTCCAGATGGTAACTACTCGAAATATATTTTATATTTTAGGGTTGCAAATGTTGTTTTATGTACAAATGAAAACAAATGTGAACATGAAACAATATTTGCAACCCTTTTTACTTCCATAATGTGATTATAACTCAAAGTAAAACAATAGTCAACGAAAAAATTAAATAAAAAAAAGAAATTGGGAGCAGGACTTTGAGTTTTATCCAGTTGAAGTTAATATTCATATGCAGTGTTGAGGGTAACGCATTACAAGTAACATGAGTTATGTAATCTGATTACTTTTTTCCCAAGTAACTAGTAAAGTAATGCATTACTTTTTAATTTACAAGAAACATAACTGAGATACTTTTTTCAAATAAGTAACGGCAGTTACTTTGTTTTCCCATTTATTGACTGACAGCTCTCCTGTTGAGAGAAATCAGGAGTAAGTGCAGAAGAGCTGTGTGTGAAAATTAAGTTCTAGACTAAATATGAACATGTATTTACTCATCTCACTGCAAAGAACCAGATTCAGTATTCCTCAAAATGAATAAAAACTGTGAAATACAAACCTGCAATAATGAAATGTTAAGTTCCAGAGTGGCAGCACAGCTGAGAGGTTTGTCTGAGCTGCACCTTTACTCATTTCACTTTTTATGTAAAAGACAAATATAACATTTGCAGAAAATATAGCTTTTTTTTATATTAAAAACAAACAAGCAAGCACAGCCCAGATGAGGAAAAAGTAACACAACACATTACTTTCTATAAAAAGTAACTAAGTAATGCAATCCGTTACTTTTGTTAGGGAGTAACGCAATATTGTAATGCATTACTTTTAAACGTAACTTTCCCCAACACTGGTCATATGCACATCTGAAAGGAGCCAATAAAATTATTAAATAGTCTGCAATGATTATGTAATGTCAAGTTGTTTCATTATTAAGTCCAGTAATTACTCAATACTTGTTTAATTCTGCGTATGTCCTCCACAGCTCAACATGAACTCGGCTCCGACGTTCATCAACTTCCCGGCCAAAGGCAAACCGAAGCCAGCGGACACATACGAGCTGCAGGTCCGAGGCTTTGCGGCTGAACAGCTGGCTCGATGGGTGGCGGACCGAACAGACGTGCATGTGAGACTAGTGCAGACACATCCAGAATCTGAGCTGAACGCTCACATCAGGCTTTAACATGCTGTCGCCTGTCGTTCAGATCCGGGTGATCAGGCCTCCGAACTACGCCGGGCCACTGATGCTGGGATTGCTGCTGGCGTTCATCGGCAGTCTGGCTTACTTGCGGCGCAATAACCTGGAGTTCCTGTTCAATAAGAACGTCTGGGCTTTCTCTGCACTGGTGGGCACCTGTGTTTTATAATGCAAACATGAGATTCTTCTCTGAGTTCCTTATTCTGTTGATGCCCTTGTAAAGGTTTTTAGGTCACATTTTAGTTTGGGGACAAATTCTCACTTTTAAACAATGACTTTTGCTGCCATAAACTCCTAATTTGCTGCTTATTAATTAGGGCTGTGCAATTAATCACATGTGATTGTCATGCGCATCTCGTCAGTAAAGCCGGTTCTGTGATTAGTAGTAAATCTCCATCACATGCTTTCAGATGGAGCGGCATTTAATACACAAGACAAGCTACGCAATATCACGTTCGATTTGTCTGCGATTTATGAACACGTTTTTTTTTTTTCCGAGCTTGTCAGTGAGCTACGGCTCTGTGTAGTAAATGCCGCTCCATCTGAAAGCATGTGATGGAGATTTACTACTAATCACAGAACCGGCTTTACTGACGAGATGCGCATGAAAATCGCTTGCGATTAATTGCACAGCCCTATTATTAATAGTTGTTAAGGTAGTTGTTACTATTAGGTATGGCGTGGATTATTAAGGGATCTAGAATATGGTTATGCAAAATAATGCATTAATATGTGCTTTATATGTACTAATAAACAGCCAATAAGCTAGTAATATGCATGCTAATAAACAACTAGTTAATAGTGAGAACTAATAAAGTGTTACCAGTTTTTAATCAAGTGAGTATAAATTTAGCTTTAGAGTGTTTAGGAAAAATTGGTCTTTAATATCTAATTTAGTTTCTATTTTAAGTTTTAATAACTCCAGTATGGTTTTGATTATGAAAATAGCCACAGAAGCTGGCGTGCATTTAAACAGACAAACATGATGCAAATATGTTTAGCATATTCTAATAAAATGGAAATTACTCTAAGTAAATAACAGAATGGGAATGGAATTGTTTGCCAGATGAAAATGACAATTAATAGAAACCCAATTCATTTCTAGAGTCTTTGATCATTGTTCCTTATTTACACCTACCATTGTCTTAGGCTACGTTTACACGACAACGGTGTAGTCAAAAACGGAAAAGTTTTTTCCTTGCGTATTTAAAAAGGTCCACGTGTACACGACAACGTTTTCAAAACGATTCGCGTTTACACATATCCGCAAAAACGCTGTATTACGTATGCCAGGCCAGTAGTTGGCGCTGTCACCTTGTTAGTAAACAGTACCTGTAGGGAAGTGAAGATTATATGTTGTATGGTTGTATATGATGCGTCTCCGCTGTTGGTTGTAATATTGGTGAAGTAAATCCACACTTTGCTGAAGAAGCGTTAGCAAACTCTTGAGCAGCAACAACAGTACCATGTACTCCGCCATTGTTGTGTATGTTTGTTCGCGCTTGCCTTTAAAATCGACACGTACTGCGCATGTCTACATACCTAACATGTACTACGCACGCACATGACGTCACCGTTTTCAAAGATTCTCTTTTTGGGTGTTTACACGGAAACGACAAGGTGCCGTTTTCAAAAACTTCCACTTTGAAACCCATTTTCAAAAATATGCGTTTTCAGTCCCCAAAACGCCGTTGTCGTGTAAACGAACAGGCAAAACGCTTAAAGTTTCCAGTTTTTGGCTGAAAACGTCGTCGTGTAAACGACCCCTTAATAACTCTAAACAAATTAACAACTGCATAGCAATGCATTCACAACCATTCTAAAAACCTTAGAAACTGTGTAACAACACCCTACTAACATAGAGAATTTAGCATAGGCAAGCATTTTTAGTTTCTTCAGAAAAGACCTAGTTAACATGAACACCTTTCTCTCTCTGTCTCTCTCGATCTAGTGTTTTGTTTTGATCATGACTTCGGGTCAAATGTGGAACCACATCAGAGGACCTCCATACGCTCACAAGAACCCAAACACTGGCCAAGTGGTGAGTTAAGGCTGATTTATACTTCTGCGTCGGACCTACGCCGTAGCTTTGAAGTATAAATCAGCCTTTAGACCCAAAGGCTGATGATACACGGGCCAACATTTTGAGCCATTTTGCCAGGCAACTTTTTTTCGCGATATTGCGTAGCTTGTCAGTGATCTACGGCTCTGTGTAGTAAATGCCGCTCCATCTGAAAGCAAGTGATGGAGATTTACTACTAATCACAGAACCAGCTTTACTGACGAGACATTCGATTATTTGCACAGCCCTAGTGCTGATGTATTTCATATTGAGAATTGTTTGCCACTTTTCTTTAATCATTCTAGAGAGCATTTGATTGGACAAAATTTGAGTCATCAGTATTTTTGGTCCAGTTTTCCTGGAAAAGAAAGACTGTAAATCTTAAATGTGTTTTTTTGCATAACACTAACATCCATAATCCTAAAACTACACAACTCTTCAGTTTCTTGAGGTCTTTAAACGGGCTATGGCATGCCTTTTTCATTCTTTTCACGTTCCTTGAGTTTAACGTGTAATGTTAATGTTTTTTGCTGCCAAACATCTGCACATTTTCCACTCTCATTCAGACTCCCTATCAGAAAAACGCTCGGTTTTGGTGTTTTGTCTCCTTTAAGGCTTGTCAATAAACGGCCACTGTTATGATTGAATAATGCCACTGCATTGCCTCGCTGCACTGAAAATGAGATTTTTCATGTCATGATTCCTTTAGGTTTTCATTTGTTCAGCCCACAGTGACATACGTTTCTCATTTCAGAGTTACATCCATGGCAGCAGTCAGGCTCAGTTTGTGGCAGAGACTCACATTGTTCTTCTCTTCAGTATCCTTTGCTGCACTCAGATCAGTTACACTGCATGATTGCAGTTACATGCTGAATAAAAGTATTCATTTCTCTTAAAACAGCAAAAAAATTACCTGTTCAGTACTGTATATGGACCCATGGATTGGCTGTGGTTGTATGGCTAGTTTCATGTCAGTCGTGATCGTGTTCCTGAGCTCTGCTTCAGATGCTGCGGTGACTTTAGGAATAGTGCTGCTTCATGAGGCTGCGACCTCTGACCTGGACTTGGGGAAGAGGAAAAGTATGCTGTCATCAGCCTGTGCTCTTTATGAGCGCTTGATAGATCAGAACAGGTTTGATTGTGGTCTTGTTTCTCTGCAGTCATGTGTGTAGCAGGAATCGGGCTGGTGTTGCTGTTCTTCAGTTGGCTGCTCTCCATCTTTAGGGCCAAATATCACGGATACCCTTACAGGTGAGATCATTAGACAGCTGTCTAATAAATGGCCGGAAATATCAGTGCAAAGGTCAGAAAGTCAGAGAGCCCTAATGAAAATACTTCTGTAATGCATTGTTATGCAAGTTACAGATTATATAATTAGAGTAAAATGAATTTGAGAGTCTCTTGGTATTTGCTTTTAAGCTTATTAGAATGATTTCCGAAGGATCGTGTGACACTGAAGACTGAAGTCGTGATGCTGATGAAAATTTAGCTTTTCGTCACAGAAATAAATTATATTTTAAAGTATATTAAAATTGAAAACCATTCATTTAAATTGCAGTAATATTTCACAATATTACTGTTTTTTTCTGTGTTTTTGATAAAATAAATGCAGACTGGATGAGCATAAGAAACTTCTTTAAAGAAAACATTACAAATCTTAACAATCCTAAACGTGTGTGTGTGTGTGTGTGTGACTCTGTCTGTCTGTCTGTCTGTCTGTGTGTGTGTGTGTGTGTGACTGTGTGTGAGTGTGTGAGTGTGTGAGTGTGTGTGTGTGTGAGAGTCTGTGTGTGTGTGTGTGTGTGTGTGTGTGTGAGAGAGAGTGAGTGTGA
>NW_015540906.1:815674-841590 GCF_001515605.1 Sinocyclocheilus anshuiensis
TGTGTGTGAGACTCTGTGTGTGTGTGTGTGTGTGTCTCTGTCTGCGTGTGTGTGTGTGTGTGTATATGTGTGTGTACTTGTTTATGCTACATTGTGGGGACTGGCCTGAGGTCCCCCACGAGGGGAAAAAATTATTTAAAAAAATAGTAAATGATGTTTATCTTAAAGTGTAAGAATGCAAACAGGTTTTCTGTAAGGGGTAGGTTTAGGGTTAGGGGATAGAAAATATATTTTGGTCAGTATAAAAGTAATAGAAGGCTATGGAAAGTCCCCACAATTCACAGAAACATACGTGTGTGTGTGTGTGTGTGTGTGTGTTGTGAAGCCCTGTGTGGACAACATCTTAGAGTCTTACTCCATTCAGATTAAATTAAATAATGTTTTTTAGCTCTTGCCAACTTTTCTAGTGTTAATCAGCTCAATTTTTTCAGTTCTCATGATTCATGGAACAAACTTGGTAAATTACTGTTGGTTTAAACCATCTACAGTATTTTTCAAATGATCATATCGAAGTTAGAAATTCAAATACAAAAAAAGTAATAGAAGTCTATGGAAAGTCCCCACAATTCACAGAAACAAACGTGTGTTTGCACATTTATGAATGTTAATTTAAGGATTTATTCATACAAATTATGACTATTTTTTAATTTATTTACTGACATTGCCTTTTCTTTTTGTGCAGCTTCCTGTTTGGTTAAACGAAGACCCTCGGAGGAACCGTGGCAAATATTAATGCGCAAAGTGCCTTAATGTTTAAAATGAGAGATTGATTTGGTAAAGTTCTGCTTGAGCCTGTATGTGCCTTTTTGCTTTTTTCTTTTATATATTACAGATTACATTTTAAAGGTTTTAATGAAAGTTTAAGTTAATTCGATTTCTCTCCCTGAGTGGTCTAGTGTAAGGAAAGGTGTGGGCTACGTGTGAAGACAGAGGATAAACGGAAGCGGATACACTTTATGGCATCACTTGCGAATTGTTTTGTAGCTCATCAGATGTAGAGTTTTATATTGAATTTGGTTCGGTTTAAATGCATAGATTTGGAAGACGCGCAAAAGCAAGCAAGGTGTTTTCAATTCTACCTCATAAATGTGCACATCAAGTGTCCAGAGTCAAATCAAAGTCGGTGTAGCTTCTGAGGCAGGAGTATGAGGTTCAGCAGGAGATGGAAGGAAAGCTCAGGGTGAATGGAAGTGTCCTAAATGTGGGGTGTTTGCTGTTGTCCTGCCTCAGGTGATGATTTCCGCCATTAAAAGTGCCTTGATTGCTTGCTGCATTGTATTTCTTTTCGGTTGGATTTGGGTTTGAGCCGGGGTTAAAGTAGCCCCCAAAGTAGTGCAATGACCATATCCCATATCAAAACTCAAAATATGTCATTTCCATACCTAAAATACATATTTTACAGTCACCATTTTGCAGATTGATCATAAACGCAACTAAAAGGCTTCCTACCACTGGCCATTCTTCACAAAACTTAACATCTACCACAGTTGTATCATAGGTAGAATGCAAAATGTTTCAATACAAGCATTTCAGTCAAATGTAATTTATGCCATATTTCAAACCTTTAACCCACTGGAGAAAATCAACCTGCCGCAATAGTTCAAAATCAGTCCAATTTCGTGGAAAAAATGCAGATTTGGCAACCCTGCATCCTACACAAGCTGCATCCAAAGTGATTTAAATACTCCACATGCTGATAGCTGCTCCCTGATGCGCGAGAAGTATATGCAATATTAGTTTGCGCAAGCAGGCAGAAATGGTCAGAAATTGTGAGCGGGATAAGAAAACAGTCATGCGCAGGGCTTTAATACAAAAATGCACACAATGAATGGCGAAAGCAAAAGTCGAATCCTGGATATTTTGGGCGATTTAGAAATCCCGGCGGAAGCATTTTTTTAAGTCTAAAAAGAGGACATGTCCGGGGAAAAGATGTATAGTCACCCTAGTCTATTTTACGTTTTAATTGGTGTGATTAATTATGGGGGGGAAAAAAAAACATGTATAGGTTTATTTATTATATAGTTTAGCAATATCACACAAGCAAGAGTGCTGTTTTTTTTTCCCGAATATCTGCACGATTGCAAATGTGATACTGATTTTATACAATAGTTCTATTAACACTAAGTTAATATTATGTGAAATGTTATACACAATATTGTATTGTCTGTTTTGCTCAGTTCCGCAAAATGACAATAGTTCAAACAAAGCCACTGCAGAACTGTTGTGGGTCTATAGCAGCACAGCAGCGTTTCGCTCCTGAATGAATCTGTCACGTTTTTGAACGAATCGAGTCAATGACTCAGTGAGCGATTCAGTCACTTGCTTCATTTCCGAATTAATCATCCATTTGAAGGAGTCGGTTGAATGAATGACTCACTCATTCATTAAGACGGTGACTTGCCGCCACCTACTGAAGGTTATAGTTTCATATTTTGAGTGTCATTTCACTTAAAAAAAATAATTTCACATTTCAGTATTAATTTTTTAAAACCCATTGATACCTATCATCATTATTTATGCTATGTTGAATCAAAATATTTCTTTCTAAAGCTACTTTTTGTAATGTCTATTCAATGCTTTACTCCTCTAACACAATGTTTTTAAATGATCTTTTGGGGGTATTTTCTCAGCTAAAATTGATGTGTTATTAATGTGATTAATTAGATCTAGAATTAGATTAATTAGCATCTAGTGGCTACATCATGGGTTTGCAGATGATTTTGAATATGAACGTGCCTCTTCAAATTAATAATTTTACATGTATTTATGTATTTTTGTGTCTTGGATTGACTGAACATATTTTGACTTTAAAATACAACCTCGTAAATAGGATATTTATGGATGAGAATTTATTTGCAACAATTAGTGAAATGACTCCAGACTCGGACTCCAGTTTAAAGACTAGACTTGACTTCAGACTTCAGATGAAAGACTTGTGGACATGTCTGGCTTGAGCCAATCCAACCAATTGTGTGAGTTTGGGGTGGGGATACACGTTTGACTGACCAATAACAGATAAGAGGGGTGGGTGTTTAAAAAACATAATTAAACATGGAGCACTTCATATTACTATTTGTGTGCATGCTCTTCTGTAGTATATTATGTAGTGTTTACATCGTAGTAGCACTCAATTTCTAGCACATCTGCTGATCGTCGCATGTGATTCTACAACATTTGTGCAAGTCTGGATTTGCAAAAATGCATTCAGTGTAAATGTTTTTATGCATTTTGATTGTCTGTCCAGTAGGGAGCAGCGCTGTCTCTCTGAACAGCACCATATTGAATAACACTTAAAGGGATAGTTCACCCAAAAATCAAAATTCTGTCATCATTTACTCACCCTCATGTCGTTCCAAACCTGTATGAGTTGCTTTCTTATGTTGAACACAAAAGAAGATATTTTGAAGATTGCTGGTAATCAAACAGTTGGTGGTTGCCATTGACTTCCATAGTATTTTCTTTCCTACTATGGAAGTCAATGGCAACCACCAACTGTTTGATTACCAGCAATCTTCAAAATATCTTCTTTTGAAAGCAACTCATGCAGGTTTGGAACGACATGAGAGTGAGTAAATGATGACAGAATTTTCATTTTTGGGTGAACTATCCCTTTAAGAAACGATGAGTCATGGAATAGCAAACAGGCCTTTCTGATTTTTTTCTACTTTCACCAACCATAATTCTTGATGTAAATTCAACCAAGCTACCTTAGGTTTAACATAATAAAGAAAAGAAAAGGAAAAAAAAACAGATGTAAATAGGATACCAAACTCAATAAGTCTGAAAGTTGCTAAAACAGCAACAGCTGTTGCACCCATGTCATGAATATGGGCTAAACTTATGTTTTATTTAGTAATCATGAAATGTTTTTATTGTACTTTTGCTTACATTCATAGGCATCCCCAATCTTTCCTTGTTTTTGTCTTGTCTATCAGAGCTGGTCAGTGTAGGTAAATGACTGGGATTACACAACTAGAACAATGCTTTCTGTCCTCTTTGATTTACATGTCTTAACAGGTGCTCTCAGGTGATTCGCCGCTGCAAATCCACATGTTCTGGTTTAGATGTCAAAGAGCCAATCAGGCCAGACGTTGTCTTTAACTCCATATAAGGACAACCTTGAGTGCTCTCGGTAGTGAGCAGCCCGAGCTGAAGGCACACATGGTTCCTCACAGGGACGCTGGCTGGGCTAAATGTGTGCAGCTCTCCTCACACCACGCAAATAACCACTGTTGTGTAATGTTTACACACCAAAATACAGATGTAGCATCAATAAAGATGCTTTCTATGGAAGCCCCAAGAGTCCATGCATGCGTTATTAATATTGTTTTATTTAATTATTGTTTATTATTATTATTATTTATATATCCATACAGAAGGAAATCATCAAATATATGATTTTGAAGCTGGCACCAGTCTCATTCACAGCATTTGACCACTGGATTTACTAAAATCATCTCAGTTTTAAGAAGTGTTTCAACATTGCATCAACTACTGATGAACACATTAATTTTTATTTTAATTATCACTCAGTGGGTTATTTAACCATGTATTACTGTGTCTTTGGAAGGCTTTTGTCTTTCAAACACATTAACACATTTAACTATGCGTTACTATGACTTTTGACGTTTTTTTTTTTTTTTTTTTTGGGTGTTTCAAACACATTAAAATGCAAAAATTGTTCTTTCATATTTACATGTATTGCAGGCACTCCCAAGTACCCTGTAGCACCTTAATGAGATTTTAATAATTTCAATAATTAAGTATCACATTTGCCTGCTCGTGGTTCTCTGATGTTGGTGAATGGTCACATGACATGCAGGTAAACAAATATTTCATTTAGTAAATGTTTTATTTTGTTTGGATATTTTTTAATTATTTATTTTAATCTGACATTTTCTATGATGTTGTCAATCATTGGCTTTTCATTCAATTCAACCCCAAAAAACCTTGACATAATGCAAAGTTTAATGCACTTCATGTTGTTTATTACAACAATTGAATATAAATCTAAACATTTCAGGGAAGTCTTTTCTAATCTAACGGGTCAAAAATGTATTTTCCGACAATAAACTCAATATTAAAGACAAGATAAATGGAAATCAATTCCTAATTTATTGCAAAACATTGCTTCTTTAGTGAATTTGTTTTATTTTAAGGTAGTCTGGATATTGTTACTGAAATTCAAGGGGGAAATATATACAGTAGAATATAGGAATATACTGTATAGAGAGTCTCTCGGGTGTGCATGTCCAAAAGTCCGAGGCTGTACAGCACTCTCCTGTTGTGTGAAACAAGCCCTCAGGGTTTGGGGCGGCGTTAAACTTCTTGCCTGCATTGTTGAGATGTGCAGCAGAAACTCTTTTTAAGGTAACGTTTTCTGAGAACTCTTCCTGTATGACATAATCTCTTCCAGCCTTTCCTTTGGCCACGAATGAAATGTCTTGTTTGGTGCTCGTTTGGGAGGCAGCGAATCGTGCCAGCACATTTGTGAGGAAGGAAAATATTGTGCAAACGCTTTTAGCAGGTTTGTGTACAAAACTGGAGTCAAACTGCTAGCAGGAGAATTCATCAATCCCACTGTACACCGGATAACCCACACAAACCGCACAAATGAAATACAGCAAATAACATACACCCGCAACTCCAGCGTAATTAAAGGCATCTGATATCCTGAAAATCAGGTCTTGCTGTGAACACTCCCTCTTCAGGACACCTGTCAAATGAGGGAGGAGGCACACGGGACACTGGGTATAAAAGACACATGATTTAAAGATAAAAACAGGTCCTGCTCAGTTTGAATGAAACGCAGCGTCACACCCTCGCCTCCCTGTCTCTGTTTTGAGTTGTCTACAGGCGTCCCTCTTTGCGTATTGTTGTAAAAACCCTGCCATGTGCCTCAATACACTTTTAGTTTTGTGGCTGACAGAGACTTTTCTTTTTTTAACTGGGTGGATCAAAAGACATAACAGCTTACCACAGTTTATAAGTCTTTGCGAAGACCACAAAACCAAACCAGCCCCTTTTGATCCAGTTCTTGTTAGATCAGCTTCATGTTACCCATCTTGAGAGTCAAAGTAAATGAGATTTGACTGAATGAGGAACTACTACATGAGGACATCAGGCATGTCAGCTTTGTAGTTAAGATGTCAATCAAATGTAAAACATAGCAAATTATCACACACACAAAAACAGGGAATAGTACCAGCTGTCTGTAGTACCTTACATACAATAACACTACTAAAGATAATAATGGCAGTATCATAAAAAATATAATTTACACATGATTACAAATTTGATTTGCTTTGCCATTTCTTTCATTTATATTTAAATGTTGAATAATTTGTACTACCCCTTAATTCTAATAATTAATGGCTCTAACTGAAAAGAGTGATCAGCCAAATGTTGTTACTCTGCCATTATTAACCTTCTGCATTATAAATTGCGATAATTGTTCATTCCTAAACAGCATAGGGATCTAGTGTGCATCAGTATCTCTCATCACAGGAAGTGAAGAGGAACATTTACCCACCAGTCTCTGCACAAAGCCTAAGTACTACACAAATGTTGAAAACAATAAACATTTAAACATTTACTTAAAGGGGTCATATGATGCTTTTTTAAAGATCATTATTTTGTGTATTTGGTGTAACAGAATATGTTGACATGCTTTCTCAGGCGCGGTTTCTCCTAATACTCTAATTACTGCTAGTTGACATGTAGTTGTTACTTATAGTTAGTACTGTGTCCACCAAAGGGGACATTTTTGTGAAGTGAACTTTAACAGACATTCCCAACACTACTTAGAGACCTGAGAGTTGGAACATAGCACTTGATTATGTGTCATATCTGAAAGAGAATGAGTTGTAATGGATGCCATTCCGGGGCCTTTCAGTGCCACCACCCGTTTGAGGAACACAGGAGGATACCGGCTCCACATGAAGGCTACAGAATCTAGCGAACGTGTTGGGGATCGCCCAGCCCTCAGCTCTACAAATATCTGTCAGCGAGGCGCCACAAGCCAGCGCCCAGGAGGATGCAACACTTCTAATAGAGTGAGCTCGCAACCTGAGCTGGCAGGGCACACCCTGTGGCTGATAAGCCAGGGTGATGGCATCCACTATCCAGTGGGCCATCCTCTGCTTAGAGATGGCATTCCTCTTCTGCCGGCCTCCGTGACAGACAAAGAGCTGGTCTGAGGTTCTGAAGCTTTGTGTCCTGTCTACGTAGCATCTCAATGCTCGGACGGGACAAAGCAAAGCTAGGGCTGGGTCTGCCTCCTCCGGGGGCAGTGCTTGCTGGCTCACCACCTGATCCCTGAAGGGAGTAGTGGGAACCTTGGGCACATAGCCGGGCCGGGGCCTCAGGATTACCTGGGAGTCAGCCGGCCCAAACTCTAGGCACGAATCGTCGACCGAAAATGCGTGCAGGTCCCCTACCCTCTTGATGGAGGCCAATGCAATCAGGAGCAGAGTCTTCATTGAAAGAAACTTCAACTCAACTGATTGCAAAGGCTCAAATGGAACCCGCTGTAGTGCTTCGAGCACCAGAGACAGGTCCCAAGGAAGTATAGAGGGAGGTCGAGGAGGGTTCAAGGTCCCTAAGGAACCTGATGACCTGCTTCTCGTCCTCCCTGACTTTGCACAGTGTCTGTGCAAGAAGGCTTACTGGGGGAAACGCATATTTGCGCACGCCCCGAGGCCAGCTGTGTGCCAGTGCGTCCGTGCTGAGTGTTCCCTCGGTCAGGGAGTTGTGCAGGCCCGGAATGTGAACGTCACGAAGCGACCTCAGATGCTTCTGACTCCAGAGGAGGAGGTGGCGGGTGAGTTGTGACATACGACGGGAGCACAGACCACCTTGTCGGTTGATGTACGCAATGGTCACAGTGTTGTCCGTACGGACCAGTACGTGCCTTTCTTGTAAGTGCCCTCTGAGACGGTTCAAGGCAAGGTGCACTGCTAACAACTCGAGGCAATTGATATGCCATTGCAGTTGGGGGCCCATCCACACCCCCGAGACTGCTTGCCCGTTGTACGTGGCACCCCAGCCGGTGGTGGAGGCATCCGTGTGTACCACAGCATGCTTCGAGACCTGGTCTAGGGGCACTCCTGCCCGAAGAAACGCAAGATCTGACCACGAGGGTGAAGGTTCGGTGACAGGCCGTTGTAACTTGGACCTGGTGAGTGCTGCGCTGCCACGCCCACCTCGGAACTCGGCCATGAAGTCAGTGCTGAAGCAGTCTCATATGAAGCAGCCCCAGAGGTGTAACTGCCGCTGCAGCTGCCATATGCCCCAGGAGCCTCTGAAATAGTTTCAGTGGGACCACTGTCCTGCCCTTGAATGAATTCAAGTAGTTCAGCACCGACCGCGCACGTTCCTCTGTGAGGCGTGCTGTCTGTTTGACCGAATCCAACTCCATACCGAGAAAAGTGATCCTCTGCATCGGGGAGAGTTTGCTCTTTTCCCAGTTGACCCGAAGGCCCAACAGGCTGAGGTGCCTGAGCACCAAATCCCTGTGATTGCACAACTGATTCGAGACTGTGCTAGTATGAGCCAGTCGTCGAGATAGTCAAGGATGCAAACACCCTGCTCTCTCAGGGGAACAAGAGCCCCCTCCGCAACTTTCGTGAAGACACGGGGGGACAGGGACAGCCCGAAGGGCAGGACCTTGTACTGATATGCCTGTCCCTTGAACACAAACCGCAGAAAAGGTCTGTGACACGGAAGGATTGAAACATGAAAGTACGCGTCCTTCAGGTCGATCGCTGCAAACCAATATTGGGGACCCGAAAATGCGTTTCTGCGTTAACATCTTGAACGGGAGCCTGTGAAGGGCCCGGTTCAAGACACGCAGGTCCAAGTTCGGTCGTAACCCACCGCCTTTCTTGGGTACAATGAAGTAGGGGCTGTAAAACCCTGCCCTCCTATCGGCTGGAGGGGCCGGCTCTATAGCGTCCTTCGCCAGACGGACTGCGATCTCCGCACGCAAGACATGAGCAGTGACTGCCTTCACTGACGTGAAGTGGACGCCCCTGAACTTGGGGGGACGCTGGGCGAACTGAATCGCATAGCCGAGTCTGATGGTTCAAAGGAGCCAGCAAGACGGGCTGGACAGCGCTAGCCAGGCTTCCAGATACCGTACAAGCGGGACCAGCGGAACCACCGACGTACCCGCAGTGGGGCAGCGAGGTGGAACGCAGGGACCCGGCTCGGGCAGCTCATGGACCGACCATGTCTGAGTGTGCGGTGCAACACTTACCTGGTTCCAAGTTTGGACAGAGGGTGCGTGAGTAGACCTTTGATGACGCTCTCGAACCACCCGCTGCTGCCCGCTGGCGACAGAGGAGGATGGGTGTGATCCGGCTGTGGACCGTTCACAACTCTCCGTGCCCTCTTGAGACCCAGAGATATAGAAAGTTGCTTTTTGTTGAATGTTTGGCGGGATAAAACAAAACAAAAGATTCTCCACCCGGCCCTCCTCCGAAGGAGGGAGTGGTGCGTTCACCATCTCCCGAAGAGCAACTTCGTCCATCTCTGGGTCGCCTGTCTCAGGGCCTCTTGTTCTTCCGCTTACCGCCAGGTTTGACGGGGGTCGGCCAGACACAGCCAGAGATGGCGCTCCTGGATCACAAGTGTGGACATCGCACGACCCAGAGAACTTTTTTTTTTTGCAGGGTTTGCCCGCCAGGTGGAAGCAGTACCAGGACACAACTGCATCGCTACCGACCGCTCCACCGGAGGGATCTCCGTATACCCCTTGGCTGCTCCACCATCGAGGGTGGTGAAGGAGGAGGAACTACTAGGCCAGTTTCTGGCAGTAAAAGGTGCCATCCATGACCTAGTGAGCTTCCGGGAAGAATGGCACCGGAGTGGGGCGCTGAGAACCAGCGCGGGCCACCCCGAGAAACCAATCATCCAACCTCGAGGGCTCGGGACGCGGTGGAGGTTTCCACTCAAGCCCTACCCTCTCGGCAGCCTGGGAAAGCATAGCCGTCATCTCCAGATCCGACTCGGGCCTTGCTACCATCCTGGAGCCGAATCTTACTCTCCAGAGAGCTCAAGCTCACCCTCCGATGCAGCGATCGACATCCGATCGTCGGGAGGAGCCCGAAAGGATACGGCTGGGCAGGACCTTGTACCGATATGCACGTCCTTCAAACACAAACCGCAGAAATGGTCTGTGGCGCGGAAGGATCGATACATGAAATTACGCATCCTTCAGGTCGATCGCTGCAAACCAATCTCAGGGACGGATGCACCCGAAGATACGCTTCTTCGTCAACAACTTGAACGGTAACCGGTGAAGGGCCCGGTTCAAGACATGCAGGACCAAGATCGGTTATCTTCCCGCAATGGGAACATGACTCATCCACGAATGCCACTTCAGCGTGCTTAATGCCCAGGCACGTGACGCAGCGATCGTGACCATCACCCGGCGCCAGGTAATGACCGCATCCAGAAACGCATGGGTGAAATGGCATCTTTAAAAAGATGCGTCTTTAAAAAGACATTCACCCGTGAATGCTCTTTTAGGATTGCTCTTTTAGTTGTGCTGAAGCACACAGGGGAGATGGCCGCCGCAACACTACAGGGGGTAGTGCAGCCTGTAGTCTGCACCCACTCAACGAAGGTCGCCCAACCCGCTGTCGCACCGTAACACCCGCACAGAGAAGCTCCTTTGAGAGCGCTGACTCGTTCGACACACGAAGCTTGGCAGGAGCAGAACGATAACACCGCTCGGCTCCGAAGCCAAAAGCTGATTATGCGCTGCACCGGCTGCATACTTATACTCACGCTGTGATCAGCAGCAGCTGGATGCAATAACCACATGCCAATGTGCATTGGGTCGTTTAGTTTACACTCGAAGTAGATTGGTCTCTCTAGCGAGATTCCCAATTCGTCGGTCACAGATGTGACGTCGAGAGTGACCGACTGAAAGGGAATGACACATTTCACCTTCTACATCCAAATGTGCATTGGTTCGTTTAGTTTACACTCGAAGTGGATTGGTCTCTGTGGCGAGATTCCCAATTTGTCGGTGACCGACGTGACGTCGAGAGTGACTGACTGAAAGGGAACAGGAATGGTAGTATTAGTTATAAAAGTTCATGAGTTCTGTCACCTGATGTCATACAGTGCATGTCAGCTCTTCTCCTTTGCCCCAGAACTGCTGTATATGCTCTGGATGTACAGGTGCATCTCAGTAAATTAGAATGTCGTGGAAAAGTTCATTTATTTCAACTCAAATTGTGAAACTCGTGTATTAAATAAATTCAATGCACACAGACTGAAGTAGTTTAAGTCTTTGGTTCTTTTAATTGTCATGATTTTGGCTCACATTTAACAAAAACCCACCAATTCACTATCTCAACAAATTAGAATACTTCATAAGACCAATCAATACTCCATAGATTCTCTATGGGGTTCAGGTCTGGTGAGTTTGCTGGCCAGTCAAGCACACCAACACCATGGTCTTTTAACCAACTTTTGGTGCTTTTGGCAGTGAGGGCAGGTGCCAAATCCCGCTGTGAAATGAGCATCTTCAGAAAGCTGGTCAGCAGAAGGAAGCATGAAATGTTCCAAAATGTATTGGTAAACGGGTGCAGTGACGTTGGTTTTCAAAAAACACAATGGACCAACACCAGCAGATGACATTGCACCCCAAATCATCACAGACTGTGGCAACTTAACACTGGACTTCAAGCAACTTGGGCTATGAGCTTCTCCACCCTTCCTCCAGACTCTAGGACCTTGGTTTCCACTGAGAGACAATTTTGAAGGCTCAGGAAAACTTTGCAGGTGTTTTGAGTTGATTAGCTGACTGGCATATCACCATATTCTAATTGAGATAGTGAATTGGTGGGTTTTTGTTAAATGTGAGCCAAAATCATCACAATTAAAAGAACCAAAGACGTAAACTACTTCAGTCTGTGTGCATTGAATTTATTTAATACACGAGTTTCACAATTTGAGTTGAATTACTGAAATAAATGAACTTTTCCACGACATTCTAATTTATTGAGATGCACCTGTATATGACCCTAAACAAAGCAGACAAAGCAAATACTTTGCATTTTAGAATTAGTCTAATTTCTCTATTTGTAAACACAAAAAAATTAAATAAAAAATAGGGATCATCTATTGTATTGAATAAACAAATATCTAAGCATGTCAAGAATCCTCTCCTGGAGGAAGAAGGCATTGAATATAAAGCAAATGTGGCAGCCATATTTAAATGATGCTACTTTGTCTAGTAAATCCTTAAAAATGGGAGGATTACATGTAAACTTACTGTCATTTGTGGGTTATGGTTGCAGGCTCTTGTACTCTAACAGTTGTGGTTTCTGATGAAGTTCTTGATGTGCTTGAGAACTTAAGCTATAAAACCTGTCACTAATCGTGTATGGCACTATGTGCACCGTCACTCAAAAATCTGTGCCAGTCATGCCAACAAAGGTCTCTGTTGATCATATAAACCTCAAACCCATATTTTGAAAAATTCAGTTTATTTAATAAAACAGGAACAGGAATTTCTTCAGACGTTAACAACTGTTTCCCAAAGCTGTTTATGTAATTTTGAGCTGTTTGGACATTTTTTTTAAATAGTTTTACGAGATATTACGTCATCTTTAAACCACATTAACCCATTTATAACAAATAAAAAGCTGAAAACTTCCAGCTTTTGGAAACCATTCACTTATTGTCACTTTCCACAAACAGGTTACAAGTTAAAAGGATAGTTCACCAAAAAAATGAAGATTCTGTCATTCATTACTCACCCTCATGTCATTCCAAACCCGTAAGACCTTCGTTCATCTTCGGAACACAAATTAAGATATTTTTTATTTGCGTCGTGGTACTCTCGATAATGGTGGCAGACGGTAACTCGGGGGAAAAGAATTGTTAAATAAAATCTTTATTTTTGTTTTCATTGTCCTTACTATGTTTCTGGGCCTGGGAACATTTCAGTTACATTGCTGTCTATCAGAAAGCTCTCATAATTTTGTAATTCTCTGTAATTTCATCAAAAATATCTTAATTTGTGTTCCGAAGATGAACAAAGGTCTTATGGGTTTGGAACGACATGAGGGTGAGTAATTAATGACAGAATTTTCATTTTTGGATGAACTATCCCTTTAATTGTGTTCAAAACCCTATCACACTTGTGATGTTCCATGGCAAAAATGACCCGGCCTCAAAAAATTGCTTATAAATCACTCATTATGCTATATTATAACCAAATATTGGATTCAATCTTTGTGTCAACTTCTTTTCTTTCATTTAGGACTGTTTTTGTATTTATATTTGCTTCTGATTAATCGTAGGCCTCATTTATCTGAGAGTAGGCACCTAATTTTTTGAGTGAAAAAAGCATTATTTATGAATAATTTTCACAATATTAAATAAAAACTGAAGAAAATTTGCCCTCAGTTCATCTTCGGAACACAAATTAAGATATTTTTGATGAATTTGTAGAGCTCTCTGACCCTCCCATAGACAGCAATGTAATTACCACGAGGTCCAGAGACGTAGCAAGGAGATCGGTAAAATAATCCATGTGACATCAGGGGTTCAACTATCCCGTGTGGTGCGGCTGACACAGAATAGCATACGCTGTTTGCGTTCAGTGGATATTCTTCAAAATGGCACCAGGGTGACGTGGAGCAAACAAATTGTTGAATAAAGTTGTTATTTGTTTTCTTTGTGTACAAAATGTATTCTCGTAGCTTCGTAATATTACGGTTGAATCCCTGATGTCACATGGATTATTTTACCGATCTCCTTGCTACGTATCTGCACCTTGATCGTGGTAATTACATTGAGGGTCAAAGAGCTCTCAGAATTCATAAAAAATATCTTAATTTGTGTTCCAAAGATGAACGGGGGTCTTACGGATTTGGAACGACATGAGGGTGAGTAATTAATGACAGGGTGTGGGTGAGTGAGTGAGAGAGAGAGAGAGAGTTATACTATCAGATTGATGAAATGATGTTGGATGCAGTTCAGGGTAGGATGAAATAGAAAACTTGTAATACTCCCAATAGTTTGTATAAGTGTGTGTGTGTGTGTGTGTGTTAGCGTTAGTATGCATGCATCCAAACATGAACAGGTCCACCAGAAAAGTATGAAAATTATCAAACAATTTTTTAGAAGTAGTTATACCCTTTGTGAACAAAGTCACAAAATTTCAGTCCAATGCGATAACATTAACTAGTATTTTCGGGAAAAATAAAATTTTCTCAGATCAAAAAGGACCCGAACACCACATGAGGGTTAAAGCACACATATCATGTTTTGTAAAAACAATTAAATACAGATTTATTTTATATAAGTTATCATTTTGGCAACATTCATCAACAATACAAAGTTCAGCCATGAAACTCTTTGCCAGTTCTGCAGCCAATCAATCGCTTCTCTCTATTTACGCTCGCCTTTATTTTCCAGTCCAACTAGATGGAGTTCAGTCTTCTCTCTGTGTCTACAGCCCTCCTCCTCCCCAGCACCACCTGTCTAGATCAGCTTCAGGGTTCTCGTTTGTCTTGCAGCAGCATGATTTGCTATCATACACTCTTGGGCTTGAGCAGTGTAAGTCTTCATACTTTGCTCCGCAGCAGCAAAATGCTTTCTTCTCTGTATTTTTTATTTATTTATTTATTTGTTGGTTTAGCAATACCCAGTCTGCAGTCTCAGCAGCAGCACCAGCATAGCACATCTACTCTGCCAAAACCAAACCTATTTACATTTACATTGGTCAGTAATAAAATATGTGTTACAAACTACTCCAAGAGTTGTTGATCACGTTTATGCTGGAGTTCACACACAAATTCACTGTGTTGTTGTGCTTGGAAGTGATTTCTGTGTGAGCTGTGATTTATATATCTTCACACAATTGACAATGGACAATAGTATGCTTCCCCCCCTCAAAATTTCACTTGTGTGACTGCACTTTTATTTTTTTCTGGTGTATTTTTGGTAATTTTTGTAAATTGCAAATAAAAAAGGGGGAAAAAGGAAACATTACATAAAATAAATATTTTATATGTATACAGTGGTGGCCAAAATTGTTAGAACACCTGACAGATCTGAAAATATTGACTTTTTTTGCCTCCAAAATATGATTTAATTTCATACTGTTCATGAAACATGCAGATGGTTGCTCTGTGCACAACAAATGAAGTGAGTCGTACTGTTTTTATTTACTTTTAACTTTAATATTTGGTATGTCCACCTTTTGCATCAATTAGGCTACAGCAGCACATCTCTCTGGCATAGTGTCAATATATATCCTGAGAACTTCAGCACTAATGTTATCCCATGCCTTTTGCAACTCAAGCCTAAGGCTTTCCTCTGAATGTACAATAGATCTGTCCAGTTTATTTTCCAACTCGCCCCAAATTTGCTCGATGGGGTTGAAGTCCGGACTTTGAGGAGCCAGTCCTTCATTTTCAATGTTCCAGCAGATTCCTTCCGTCGCAGGTAGTTCCAGCAATAATTGTATGGGTGTTGTAATGGCCAATTCAACAAAAACAACTAAAACCTGTTAAATATGCCACATGTATGTACTGTATATATATATATATATATATATATATATATGTGTGTGCGTGCGCGCGCGCGTTGCGATAGTCCAGCCTGGATAGAACAAGAGCTTGAACAAGGAGTTATGTTGCATGTTCTGAAAGAAAGTGCCTGATCTCCTAATGTTGTATAAAGCAAATCTGCAGGACCGGGCAATTTTAGCAATGTGGTCTGAGAAATTCAGCTTATCATCAATCACAACTCCAAGGTTTCTGGCTGTTCTTGAAGGAGTTATGGTTGATGAGCCTAACTGGATGGTGAAATTGTGATGAAACGATAGGTTTGATGGAACCACAAGCAGTTCTGTCATATATATATATATATATATGAGCGCACTATGCACTGGAAAGCCTTTTTAAAGGAAAGTGTATTTAGAGTTTACTCACAGGACAGGTGTCTCAATTTGTTCTTCCTCTTGACGTCTGGTACATCTGCTATTCTCTGTCACTCATTACATGAAAACAGCCACAGCTGACAAAACACACGCTGCTATGATCAAAGTCTACATTGTGGATGGTTTCACTGGCAATATTGTTTTACCATTTGTCGCAGTGTTAAACATTGGTATATAACACATCTTGTTACTTGTGTCAAAGTGATTGGACTTTTTTGCTTGATGGATGATTGAAGCAGTCTTTTAGTCAGTAAGCAACCATCCACAACACCCTAGCACAAGCAAACAGCCCTCACATTTTCTTTGTAAGATGTAAACATCTAGCTGGTGAGGTTTGAATGTTGTAGTGGTTTGAATAATCATGTTTTGAATATCTTTCCAGTGCAGCGTGACTATTAGTCACTGACACAGTGCGTGCTCAATATTACATTACTCTTCAGCGACTGCACTGAGTATGTATGTGTGTTTGCTGAGTCAAAACCAAAGACTTTATGATTATAACCCTTAAACTGTTTATATGTCCTTCATATGCTCAACAGCTCGATGCTTTCTCACTCAGCTTGTCTGGTTATGTTGTTTTTTCTTCATGCTTTTCAAAGCAACAGCTTTATGATGTCATTCATGCATTTCCATAAGGAAACACCCTGCATAATGATGAAAGACACAAAATATATGATATATAGCCATATTGTCTCTAAAATAGACTGTTTTACACAATAGACCTGGAATATGTCCAAACTGCTTGCCCTGTTCAGGCACTTACTGTCTCAGGCCATATACATAAAATATGGATTTCTTTGTTTAATATGTCCAATAGGAATAAATGCCTGATTGCTGTTGCATTTACTTGGTGTGTGTATTGTTGACATGTTTCAGCCTGTGTGATGTTGAAATGGAATGTGGTTTCTGATGTGAGTTTTGATTTAAGTGCACTTATTAAACCCGAGCGTTTAATTAACATAGGCTACTACACCATCAGCACATCAAACAAGTCTAAAGAATCCATCAGCGCCTGGAAGGATATTCCAGGAAATACAGCAGCTTTTCTTGTCACAGGACAGTTATGCTGTTAATAATAACGTTTGCTCCTCACCTTGGTTTTTCCTCCTATTCTGGAATATGAGTCTGTAATTACGATCCAGAAAACCACTGTGACCTGAAAAACAGACGGCTGTGACTCATAACGCTGCATAAAGGCAAAGAAGAAGACTGTTGTCAGCAGCTTGGTCCATAAGAAAAACTATCATTCATTTTATCTGATTTTTTTCATGATGATCATAACAATATCAAAGCTATAAATGAATGAGAAAACAATAACTCAATCATGTATAACTGTGTACCATTGTTTTATACATACCATGCTAATATTATATTATTTGAAGTACTGCTGTGTGTCATGTAAAAACATTGGTGCATGAATATACTAATCAATATATTAATACTTTAGTAATACCATCTGCACTATATCATAGTACTGACACTTTTTGTTTAAGGGTAGTGGACTGAACATCATGGCAGTGTTATTTTAATGTCATTAATATACTATTCTTATTTTTCTTAATATTTTAGATTGTATTAGTATATTTTAATTGTAGTAAAAGTTGTAATAATTTTGTTGTTTTTGTTATTTAAAATTTGTATTTGATTTTATTAGTTCTTGTTTTTAAAGTCTTAGTTGTTAGTTTTAATTTATTTAGCTTTAGTCATTTTAGTGCTTCAATTTAAACTAAACCAAAATGGGAAATGTTGCCTTGGTTACTGGCTGAAATAAAATAAGTTTATTCATTTATTTTTCAATTTCAATTTCAATGCATGTTTGTTTTATTGAAAGGTTATTATTTATAATGGTTTTAGTTTTCCTGCATCATGGAACAGTGATTTATACTCTCAGTATTAAGATTTTTGTGATGTATTAATATAATTTTAGTGTGATACTTTATAGATTGTATGTGATGCAGTTAGGCAAAAACCTTTCAGTTGCAACTGCGCTTCAACTGGCTTTTATTTTTTCAGGTATGATTTCATTGATTTATTTAGCTATTGTTTGTTGCTTATGTTTACCCTCTTCTGTTTACTGCAGTTAAAATAAAGGCCAATAACAAAAGCAGTCATAGCGTTGTTTCGCGGCCAGCGTTGGAGAGGTTACTTTGGAAATACGTTTACAGATTACAAGTTACACAATTTTTCAAATGTAATAAGTAGTGTAACTATTTCAATTACTTTATTAAAGTAATGTAACTGATTACATTTGATTACTTTTCAAAATGTTTGAAGTTTTCAACTGTTAATCATTTTCAGAGACGTAAAGCAGGCAGCGTTAACCTTACAGTAGCACTCAAAAACACTGATTACTGTCACTTTCAAAATCCTTCATCACTTGAATTAAGACTATAGTAATTTAATTTTAAAGCTCAGCCACGACAAAATCACCGCTTTTTACTTTGAGGTCATTCTGAGGTTAAATACTAATGCAAAACCATAACAGGAAATAGTTTAGTAGAAAGGATACTGTTTTTGAAATCAAATATTTGCATAGTTATGACTGGAAACAATGCCTTGGGAAAAAAAACAAACAGTTAATCGTATTATCCAAACAGAAAATAAAACAGTTAGGCTATTAAATAAGCATGATGTGCCCTATTCTGTGTCCTAAACTCCTGAAACATTGGTGTATCATATTTTAGAGCAGTCAATGCAATTTGGGAACGAAATCAATTAAATCTGTATGTTTGTGAAAATATTCACATGTAACCCCGTTTGCAATCGTTAACATTTTCATAAGTAACTGTAATTTAATTACACTTTTTTTCCCTCAGTAACTGTAACTGATTACAAACACATTTATTTTGTAATTAAATTGCGTAATTTAGTTACATGTAAGTAGTTACCTCCCAACTAGGGTTGCCACCTTCAGAAAAGGAAAATAAGGGACAATCGTGGTTTTTCATAGAAAAATAAGGGACATAATAAGGGATACACACACAGGCCTATTATATATATATATATATAGTTGATCAAAAATACTGAAAAAAACAGTAATATTGTTAAATATTATTTCAATTTCTAATATTGGTTTCCTATCTTAATTATTATACTTTAAAATATTATTTATTTCTGTGACGCAGCACTGAATTATCAGCATCATTACTCCAGTCCTCAGTGTCAAATGATCCTTTTATAAATCATTCTTATTCTGATTTATTATCAGTGTTGAAAGCCATTTTAACACATCCTAGCTGAATAAAAGTATTCTAAAAGTTTCTTTAAAAAAGAAGAAGAAGAAAAAAAAGAAATTTACTGACCCCAAACTTTTTTTTTTTTTGAATAGATGTGTATATTTAACACAATTTTTATTTTTAATAAATACTGTTCTTTTTAACCTTTTATTTATCAAAGAATCCTGAAAAAATATCACACCAAATAAATGCAGGCTTGATGAGCATAAGAAATTAAAAATCTTACTGATCCCAAACTTTTGAACGGCAGTGTATATATTCATATATATATATAGGCTATAGGCAATCTACCTCATGAACAGTTAAATATTCTCCCATTGTGCAATACAAATATGTGCAATAACCTAAGCTTTCATACGGAACGCTTCTTTGATGCCTTAAATACGGGACGATTCCGTATTATACGCGACGGTGGGCAACTCTACCCCCAACTCTGTTCACGGCTACGCTGCAGAGATGCTGTCTAGGTAACGTTAGGCGCTAGCTAGCTAGCTAGCTTGGTGTTGAGACGCGGCCAGAGACAGTGAGGGAGAAACGCCAGCAGGGCAACAAACACCGACACACACAGTAAGTTACTCAACTTATTCATCTATTCAGAGGACTTTCAGAGGTTTTTCAGATTGTGGTTGGTTTTCTTTCTACAAACATTGAGGCGTTTGGTTCTAATTTATATTTTATTTATACCGACCATTGATACATATGGAGCACCGGAGCGTGATTAGAAGTTGACAAGGTTTCATTCCATCACTGCATTAAGAAGTGTTAGTTTACATTTGCATTTAGATATCCTGATATAAAACGTGTTTGTTTTCTTTCTTTCTTTCTGGACGAGCAAGGCTAAAACCATTAAAACTCATCAGTGATTTGTTTGTTTTTTTGAGAGAGAGAGAGACGCTGGTCATGTGATATGCGTGTTTATTATTTGCATTCGGAAGCATGTATGATTGATTTTATTTTGCATATGAATATAGTTGTGGTTTGATGAATGGAGGTGACGTGTTAGCGATATTTTACTGTTTTATTCGAGATAAAATATCGGATTACAGCTAAAACGTACCTGTTTTATCAATATTTTGCTTTATGAGAGTATTATTAGCAGTCTTGTGTATCCTTGTTTATGTTTGGAATAGCATACTACTCCTACTTGCTATGTAGTACAGAACAGTATGCAGCATAGCCTACACTCTGTATCTATTGACTATACCCTACTTGTTGAGGGGTGACCTCTGATATCAATTGTTGGCTTATTTGATTGAACCACTGCAATTTTGAAGGAAAGTGTATATAAAATGTATATACTGTATACTTATAAGTATACAGTATATACTGTGCAGTATGCTTTTTTTTTTTTTTAACTTTCACAGTTTTGGCTGTCCAGTTTAATAATGAATAGATGTTCAAAGTCAAACTAGTTTATATTAGCTGTCATAATGGAAAGTCGTACTGAACACATTGCTTTATCGGTTAACTCTAGCATATACTGCATATTTTGATAAATGGATTTTTTTCCTTTCAGTCTTATTTGTGCAGAAAATTTGCATTCTGCACACACTGTGAATAACGCATCCCTATGCATACTGAGTCGTGCGTATTATTGTGCACTCAAGTCATTCTGGGAAGTTCGTATTTATGAGATGGGTAGACATTTTTATGATATGTGTTCAGTTTTAGAGCAAGATTGATGAATAAAGAATGTGCTTCACGAGTGGTTTTGCATTTTTATTCAGTTTAGGAATATAAGATTTAAGATGGTATAAATTGAATTGTTATATATTCTGTCATAATTGTGCAATGCTATTTTTCAAGGGTTGCAATGGGCCGGAAAATTTCTGAATGTTTCCAAAAAAAAAAAAATCTGGAAAGTTTCTGGAAATGTTCTGTCCCTTTGCAACCGTGTTTTGAACTAGCTTATCTAGCTTTATTTTAAATGAAAAAAAAAAAAGTGATTAATTTTATCTAATTTTCACACACTGACACATCGCCAACTCAGAAACTCAAGGCTTAAAGAAAGTTTAAAAAGAGTTTTCCACCTGTATTTACAACTTTGTGATGGTGTTCATGTGCGTTCAACTAACTCATACATTACATGCTATCTTTCTAACATGATTTGAATGCACTAGTAACATCAGATTAATCTGATGATAATATACCACTGTAAATAAATGTAATAAAAATGAGCATACTTTCATTTTATACACATTAGTACATTTATATGAATATTAAATTCTGTGCTGAAGTAAACATGATATGTAGATGTGATTCCTTAAAGGGGTCCTATTATGCTCTTTTACAAAGTGTTGATTTTGTTTTAGGGGTGTACTAGAACAGGCTGTCATACTAGGTTGTTCGAAAAACACATTATTTTTCACATATTTTACATTATTACAATACCTCCAGTGTTCGAACTATACCGTGGACTTTGGGGGAGCCCACTTGATTTTTTTTTATAACGGGGGGGCGGGGTTCGTGCGCTTGCACGTGCCTCAAAAGAGAGCTTACAATGTCTTACAAAGATACATAACAGCTACAAGTGTATGCACTACTTGCTTTATGCAAGCACTATGTAGGATAAATCACAATACAGGATTTACCCTATTATACTTTATCGACACAAATTGATAGGTGAAACAACAAACAGCCACCCACAAATAGTCTATAAACAAAGCATCAGGCTGTCTTTGAGTTCACATGAACAACGGTTAACGTCAGGCTACAGAAGAATACCATAATTCCTCCGTTCAATTAGGCCTAAGACATCGAGAGTCACGCAGACCTATAACAACCCAGCCACAACACATAATTGCGAATAACATGGATTTCTGTTAAATAAAATATCTCCTTTTGAAGTGGACTTTAAGCTTTGTAACTTTTGTAGATCTTTTTTATGCTCAAACAGCAACATTACAGACTAACTAAAGTTGAAAAAGTGAAAAAGCATAATAGGACCCCTTTAACCGAGGCAATTGCATTGCTGGGCTAGATAGGAATGTGTGGGTTTGACTTTCAAAAAGCCATCCCAGAGACTAAGAAATTAATCTCGTACATTGCTTTTCCAAATCTCTGATTGGTTCAGGAAGGTGAATCTGTCTGCATTCCTGATCATAACTAAGCCAGCGTTGTCTGACTCTGTCCTTGAAATGCTTTGGTCATATTCTTCCTCTCACATTCTCGAAGGCCTTCATTCTTCAGCTGTAAGTGTCACTTGCAGCCTGTTTACAAGAGCATGTTATCGGTTCGAGCAGTTCCTGGCCTTTCAATGTCAAGGCTGAGGTTAAAGTGATGTCAGGACAAAATACCTCAACAATGTCTGTGGGAGGCTGTTTGCTCGTAACCTCCAAGCATTTGACTAGATTACACTGGAGGAAACTTGCTCATTTTGAGTGACTGTCGTCTATATGATGGTGACTATCAGGATAGTTACAGGAAATAATTACTGCTGTATTGACCCCACCACAGATGTGGAGGCTTTTATATGCAGTTTGCACTGACGCTACAGACCGCAGTGGCTCAAAGTTGGCTTGCATTTTGATTCCCTAAGTAATATTCCACAGGCCTGTTGTGTCTCGCTGTCTCTTCTACTGCTCATATAACTAATAGTCTTAAATTATTATGAAAACACAATTTAATTGTCGTCTGTCATCATCTGCTTGGGCTCAGTGACTTTTTGACTTTTTGGGAAGTCCAGATGGTTCCACCCCAGTTCTGCCACATTTTCACTCATAAAAGCCAACGAATTTTAGCCTTGACATGCAACAGCACTGCAAAAATAGGACTCAGTGTGCTGTGTTAAAATGACATTTTCCTTGTTGATTTTTCACGGGTGCATTTTTGAATTACGCATTGCACTGTGTTGTGTTTTAGGGTTAAAGTAATTCTACATAAACTACAATAATGTCCTGTCAGAAAATAACTAGTGTCTTTTTCTGTATTCTAACAGTGCATAAGAGACCTTTATTATTACACTTCGAAAAATAGAATAAAATAGTTATTAATATTAAATGTTCTAAAGACAATGTAAATTGTTGTTGCCATGCAAAAATGGCCAGCGTGACTGTAGGGTGTTTTAGGTGGTTGCTAGAGCATTGCTATGCAGTTGGTAGCAATGTTGGCTTTACCTCTAAAAGAAAAACTTTACACTTTTACAGAAAAAATAAATAAATAAATAAGTTATAGTAAGTTACCCTACTATATATACAGTGAACATTTTTAAATGGTTTATCATTGCATTGTATGTAATATTAGTGTAAAATACTGAAATGTTTTTGAACTTTGCAATTATAAAATATGATTCGCTATTTAATTTACGTTGAAAACATATGCTTTTATTCTAAATGGTGTTGTTTATAATTTTTTAGGTGATGTACATTAGGGTGTTTTGTGTTATCCTCTAAAAAAAAATCTGTAAAAATAGGGCACAATATATTGTACTATTTGAAGGATTTTTTCCATATTTATTTTTTACAGGTGTTTTACTAGTATTTAGAAATGTACACTTCATTGCATTGTGTTTTAGAGTTAACAGAAATGTCCGTAAAATTAATGGATAATGTCGTGTGTAATGAGCTGCCAGTATTTTTTCTGTTATTTTACGGATTTATTTTTTACAGTGTAGCCTACATGTTCTGTTAATTAGTAAATGTTTATTGCCATGTTTTAGTTTTGTCTGTGCATGTGTGTGTGTGTGTGTGTGTGTGTGTGTATGTGTGAGTGTGTGTGTGTGCATGCATGTATGTGTGTGTGTGTGTGTGAGTGCATGTGTGTGTGCGTGTGTGTGTGTGTGTGTGTGAGAGAGAGCCTGTGCACGTCTATGTATCGGCCATGTTTGATAGACAGGTCACTTACAATGATCTCTGATTCGTCATGTGGCTTTCTATCGCACCAGCTGTATTATTATGGTGTTATCAGTACATGTTTAAGGTACAAGGCAAATTTTGGTACTTTAAGTAGAAAAAATTGATTAAAAAACAAATAGTTTGAAGAAAGTTGCACAGTCTGAAAGTTTAGTGTGGAATGAGAACTGCAGACAAACTTGATTTGAACTTTAATATCCTGAGTGTGCCGTTCATTATTCTTATTCAAAGATCAGAATGATCTTTGTGCAGCTGCCTGTAGAAATGACTCTGTGAAATAAAGACTTTGCTTGCTTCAAGACTTTACTTGAGTCGGTTCCGTCTCACAGATCTGCCTATTTATTCCGTCAGAAATCAGTTGAGTTAGAGCGAGATCTCTTTAAAACAAACCCTGATTGATCCATTGAAAACTACTGTACTTGTAGCAGATTCTGCTGTAGATCAAACTTACAGTTAGAATAGACCTCAAAGGAGAATGATGCTTTTAGTCATATTTAGAGCTTGAAAGATGTGATCTCCATTCACAGCAGCTTGAACATTCTGTCAAACATATTTGGCAGATTGTGTTCCATAGAAGACCGTCACAAAGGTTTGGTATGATATGACGACAATTTTCAGACTGGTAGTTGGTCTTTTTCATGTGGTTTTGTAGCACTTCATTGGTTTATTGATGCTTTATGATCTATGATAAACCAGTGGAGGCTGTAGACTAAACACTCCTGGTCTGACTACACAAACCTGCATTCACCTCAAATGGCCACTTTTGTGAATCTGAACGTTATGAATATTTTTGTTCTTCTCTTGGCTGCACCTCATGTTCCTTTATTTTCTTCATTGTTTGGGAATTCTTTCTGAATTGAATGGTGGGAAGGGGTCATATCAACAATCTACAGCTATTCCTTCCTCAAATTTATTGTCCGACTCTGAATCCCATTTGGATTGCTCTAAATGTACTGCAAAGGGCCCAAGTTTATCAATGTTCTTCATGAAGTTTAGAAACAGTAAACTTCACGTGACACTCTGTTGGTCGATTTCATCACTTAAAAAGCTGATATTTTGAATGGGTCTGGTTGAAAAATTGTGTTACATAGAGCCGTTAGGAGTGAACATGTTTGCTTGTAGTGTCAGGTTTACTGTGCCATTTCCAGTTCCTCCACTTGCACTGAATTTATCTGAGATAAGTTCCTGTTTAAGTTTAAGTTGTTTATATTGCTGCTTCATGGAAAAAGTCACAGTCATATTTCACCCCAAGGAAAAAAAAAATAATAATAAAAAAAAGATATATATGATTTAAACTTGAATATAGAGTGTGCCGAATCAGTAAATTAATTTTACTGTAATTAGGGATGGGTACCGAAACCCGGTATTTAATCGGTCCCGGGGCTAAATTATGAAAGACCGGAGTATCGATAAGCTCTGACTTTAACAGTTCTGATATCGGTACTGGAGAAATTAATAAAACACACATTTATTATTGGTATATATACATTATCTTGCAAATTCTATCTCACCAGAGTCGCCAGCTGTTTTTCAAACATTTGTCTATGATGCAGTTTTGCTATTCGCAATTCAGAAGCGAGATCGCACTCACTCGGAGGAGCTTCAGCACGCGCAACATGAAAGCCATGTTTAATTATGATAGAAGAAAGAACTAAACATTCAAACATTTGCTTACACTTTAGGCCTGTGGCTGTTTTATTAAGCTAATTTTATTTTTTTATTTCGATTTTGGCTTCTAAGGATTATACAAAAGAAGACATGAGGTACAGCTATTAAAAACTATCTGCGTTTCATCTTGCGCAACTTCTTTCCCTTCACAGCGGTGCGCATACATTCCTCCCTAAAACCCGAACTTAA
>NW_015540906.1:841868-846079 GCF_001515605.1 Sinocyclocheilus anshuiensis
TCTCCAAGCCGGCCATTTGGAGAGTATTTACTTAAACACAGTTTATGTTTTAAGTGGAGGAGAACAGTTGGGAGAAAATCCGATGTGTGTCAATATATTGTCTTAAAGTGACAGACTGGCGCTTGGACCATCAAAATGCAAATCTGCTCTTAATCTGAATAACTTTATAGCTTTAATAAGCATTAATCATTAAAAAATAATAAAGCATAAAGCATTTAATAATTATTTTACATTTCAGAATATAAAACAATGTTAATTCAGCTCTTAATTTGTCAGTCATATATATTAGGGATGCACCAATACCACTTTTTCCAGTACTCGCCCGATACCGATACTTTTATTTTTGGTACTTGCTAGTGTATATGTTAGTCTATAGTTTAAAGATTTTTGGATATAATCTTATTAATTTAGCATAGACTTCTGAGGTCAGGTGGTTTCAGGGCTAGTGATATAATATATAACACATAATTTGTAAACAGATATACAGAAAATCAAATGTTAAGTGCATTGTAGTGATCATAATATTTACTTCTTTTTAACTATTTATTTATATTTAATGCACATCTAAATAGCTGACCAGGTTACAGTTCACTGAAAGTTACAGTCAAACCAAAATTTATTCAGACCCCTTCAACATTTCTCACATGATCACAGTTTATTCGCTATAGTTTCGAAAATGGTAATAAAATATTACAAGAACTCAGAGTTAAACTGTGTCAGAACAAATTCATCTTGATAATGTTAGATAATTTTGATAGAAAGGTATGTAATGGATTACAATCACCCCAACATTTTTCAGACAGCTGTTAGTATGACAGTATTTACACAACTATGAATACTTAGTCGGGCAACCCTTAGCCTTAATGACAGCCTGTAGTCTCCTGGGCATGCTGTCACCCGTCCTGAGTGTGTGTGATACCGGTGAGTTCTCCTAGACTCAGTGCTGCACTTTTATTTTGATTAGATAATCATCAAGTGTTCAAGAATAGAAGCATTTAAAGTGTGAGAGTATACATACAATATCCATATGTATATAATTTTAATGCTATAGCCTTTGTGTATATATTTAAAGATGTGCATCTTTAAGCATGACAGTTGAAATGAAATGGTAACACTTTAAAATAAGAGTCCATTTAGGCATTAAGATTAATGAAAGCTGTGTAAGTATTGTTCCTTGTTAGAGTGTGGTAATTTCAACATTTACTATTATTATTATTTTTGCTACTACTACTAGTATGGTTCAGTACTGTTTTTGTTAATAAAGCACTATTTTAGTTTTTGTTCAGTATCAATTTTAAAACTATCGGTTGATTAATCGGTATCGGCCAGGTTAAAGTACAGAATCGATAAGCAGTATCGGTAAGAGTAGTAATACCGTTAAAACCTTAACGATACCCATCCCTAACTGTAATGCATTCACTTGTTTTTATCGGTAATAATTAGTAGTTGTCATTATTTTCTTATGATTCTTATTTTCATTTTTAAAATCATTACAGAAATTTACAAAAATACTTCTACTTTTTTTTCTTTTTTTTTTTTTAAATCTGCATAAATTAATCACAGTCCAACAATTAGGTACGGAATAGACGGAGGGACAGTTAAAAAAAAAAATAAAAATAAAAATGCAAGCAAATAAATTCAGTTAGATATGAATTAGTATTGAATTAATACTTAAGGTAAATATTATTATTTTGTGCTTACTAAATTTATTTTAATAAATGGCTTACATTTTTCCTGGGTTAAAATACGACCTGGACATGTTCTTGACAGGTGAGCCTTGTTTCTATTCAGCCGGCCAGGCTGTTATTCCTTGGTTTACATACAGAATATAAAATCATGTCTCTCTCGCCTCAGTAAATGTCCCGTGTGCATTTCAGATTGAGTTTACAAAAGGACCTGTAAGTGAACACCTGTCTTCACTGTTTGCACTGAAGTAGGCTTTGTTCTGCTCCTTCACACTCCAAATGATTTGTCCTCAGGCAGCAAGATGCTAAGTTTCAGCTATTTTTGTGAACAACAGAGATGAGAGTGCTTTAACATCTGATTTGTCATTTTGCCATTGTGGAGTTTGAAGAAGCAACCAAACTGTGATCTCAGCGGATCACCTTGAAGTGTATTTTTCCACTACAATTCTGCCTCTTAAAACCGAACGTTCCTGATGTTCAAGATCTGACTTGTTTAACAGGTGATGTGTTGTGTTGTGTTGTGCTGTAACCTGATCTTCAGGAATGTCAGAATCTCATAGAATTCCTCAGTGGTCTGGTAACACATTTAGACATAATGAAAGCAATCTTTCACTTCTGTCTAGAAATGTTTGTAATGTATGCAATGTGTGCAAAGCTCCTGTAAGACCTTATATTTTTTAACAATATTAGTCAAGTATTCTTGCACCAAAAACGCTTTTGGTTAATTGTGGAATTTATGTGCAACCAGTATTATTAAACAACATTACAAACATGATGATTTTGTTTGAGAGTTTGCTAGTGTTTTATTACACTGGTTGTTGTAAGTATCTAGTGAGTGGTGCTAAAATGTTAATGCTACTTACTTGCCACTTACACTAAACCCGGCCCTAAACCTAACCAATAGTGTTAGTAAAAGTAAAAGTGAGATAAAAACACGTGCAGATGCAATGATGCCATTTTAGTTTGCTTCTACAAGTCTTTGAGCTCTTTTATCGTGACTTGTGTTTCATGTACCGCAGCACTATACCAGGTGAGTTACCGAGCAAGTTTACTTCAGAAAAACCATACTTACAGAGCTGGTTATGTGAAGCAGATGTCGTAATTTATTATTTTACAAATCATGCACTATGGTAAAAGTGATAAAATAAGTTTCAGAATCAAAGTTGTTGGGAAGTTTTACTGCAACTAGTGTTCATTTCAGCTGGAGACTGAAGTCAATTGTTTGTAATAGGTATGTTTTTGGGGTTTTGCAAAAATGTAGGTTGCATGTCGTACAATGAGTGTGTTGCATAGATGGTTATATGTAAATGAGATTGGCTAACCTCATTGCATGTGAAAAACAACATAGTTCACACTGTTGTTCATTAAGGTGTGGCCAAGTTTCTGCTGAATACACATTGATATCTAAATGTGATCGTTAATGAGCTTACGTTTGTGTTGCCATGCAACTTCCCATAACCTAAATTATGAGAGTTGTGCCATTGCTTTTCATAAAGACTTACGATTACGTGAAATAGGCAAAAAGGTGCCATATCTAGTGCCCAAGTGATGGTCGGCTATTTTAACTTGGGTACTAGCAAATGCATAGCAATGCGCTAAAACCCTGAGCCATTTGTAACCAATTTGCAGTTTGCCAACATATTTTATTATTTATTATTTATTTATTTATGCATTTAGCAGACGCTTTTATCCAAAGCGACTTACAGTGCATTCAGGCTATACATTTTTTACCAGTATGTAAACTTACCAGTTTAGATGTTACCAGTAACATCTTGTACTTTAGGCTGAGAAATAAGATTATGATGCGGACACCAAATTTGATCAATTTAATGCTGAATTGAAGCAGTAAGTATGTGTTTTGAGGTCATCATGCCCTCATTTAAGGGCCGTCTCTGGGAATGTTCTGTTATTTCTCATGTGGCCCATTTCCTTAGCAAATGAATGAGTCTTTGTTACATATACCAGCTCAGACGTCCTTGAAATTAGTTTACCATTGATAGATTGGGAGGATATTACAGAATGTTTGATTTGTTTTTGTAGCCTAACGGTGGCAGTTTTTGCGCTGACACTGTGTATTTTTAACTATATAAAAGCACATCTATTTATTTGAACTTTCTTTCTGCTTGAACATGTTCAGCATGGGTTTCCAAGTGATTCAGTGGAGTTTCAAGTGATTCAGCATATGTCTGTTCGCTGTGTTATTTTTCCTCTCCAGTAGCGACTTTTTAAAGCAACAGGATGTTTTAAGACGAGTGACGGTATGTGGATTTAAGAGATGCATTTAGCTTTTCCCCACCCCTTTTCTCTCTTGCGACTTTATTGCGTTTCTCAGTACATCTGGGATGGAAACGTTGGTAGTAAAGAAAAAAGAAAAGCATGCACACTTTCCCCTCCCCCTCTCCTTCTCCCGTCTGTGCCTGCCTATCCCGCCTCCCTCTCTGGCAGACACGCCGACCGCTACTCCCATAGCCTGTCAGGAAGTGTTATGACTTGCTGCCGTAGGTCTTTGTGAGGCAGGCAGGAATG
>NW_015540906.1:846118-870866 GCF_001515605.1 Sinocyclocheilus anshuiensis
GCAGTAATGCTGGTGTTTCAGATTAGCCTTGAAGGGTGTGGAGCAAGTACTGCCTATACTGCTGCGACCGCTGGTGCCTACAGCTCCATTCTCAGCTCACGTCGGGACGGTTTGTCTCTATGTTTCTCTTTTTTTGCTTTTTCCTGTCTCCCTCTACATCCCCTATTTCTCTCATTAGCGTTATACACTGGGTAAAAGCGTTCTCTCTGTGTCTGTCTCTTTTCACAGCTGCTCTGCTAACGGCACAGCATCTGTAAAAGCTCTCTCTTGTTTGAGTTCAGATTTGTTGCATCTGTTTCCAGTTTGGAGTGAAAGAAGCAGCTTTGGGGTAAAAGTGCAGTTGTTTTAAGTGAGATTTTAAAGTGTTTTTTTGCATCTCGTCAGACTGGTAAATCCATTTTGTGTGTTAGAGCACATGGTCAGGTTTCTGTTTTTGAATCAAAACCCAGAGAAAGCAGTTTGGTGGCGGTTTTCTTTTGCTTTGTAACTTAACACGGCATAATGGTTTTGACTTTGTTCAATCACTCATGCAGTGATGGCAGTCCTTAGAGACACTGAAAACTAGTGACTAGACAGGATTCTCTGGTTGCTTAGATTTGTGCATGCTACTACTCTTCACTCATTTGGGAAGTAAACAAACCTTAGTCAAATTAGACTACATCTATGCTTGAATTGTGAAGAAACTTCTTAAAGCATGAATTGTGGAAGAATCAATTCGAACTGATGATTCATTGAAGGTATGGCTCAGGGAAAGGGATGCCACAAGGGTGGAGAATTGGCCCGTTTGTTTTTGTCTTTTTTCTAAAAAATTCCAGCGAGGTTTCCATGTTGGCTTTCTGAATAGCTGAAGGATGACATCAAATGTAGACGTTCAGACAAAATCAGACAATAACCTTAGTCTGGTGCTTTCTTTGAGGGTTATTTACACAATAAACAGTTTAACCATTATGTAACGTTGGCATCACCTTATTTTTTACAATTTTTAGAAGTCCATAACTTCATGCTGTCCCACCGGGGTGTGGTGGGACGGATTGCACCGTTAATGACATAACAAAGTGTTTGGAAAAAAAAAACACAAGCTGGAGTGGCAACTTTGGGAATGAAGATGTTGACATGCGTCACAGGTGTGTCCTGATTCATCATGACTTCTTCTAAGGAACAGGAAGATGCGTCTTGGGCAGTGCTGCAGTGCTGTGATCGCTGCATGTAAGAGCAGATCTTAGGTCAGTTTGTTCAGCGAAGCATGATTGAGGCTAAAACGCTGCATCTGTTCTCGGTTCAATTGTTGTCGCTGGACTGCTCAACAGTTTTGATTTTGCTGTGGCCTTGATTCAAATGGTTTGTCACCGTAATGTTCATTTCCACTCACTGACATGTTGGGCCAGTGCCATAATACTGCAATTAAATGGACTCTATTAATTATTGTGATATCCTGGACTAATATTTACCTTGGTTTTAGTGTATTGTGTTTAGTGTATTATTGCTTATTGTGTGTTTGGGTGATAAGGTTTATGCTATACTCTTAAAAATTAAGGTTTTTATTGGCATCTATGGTTCTGTAAAGAATGTTTAACATCCACAGAATCTTTCCATTGCACAAAAGGTTCTTTATAGCCCAAAAATAAGTATGAAAAATGTTTCTTTTAGGAATTGGTTACTGAAAGGTTCTTTGTGGAACCAAAATTGTTCTTCTGTGACTTTGTTGCAAAAACCCTGTTTGGAAGCTTTATTTTTTTTTAGAGTCTAGTTGTTAATTTCACAATTAAACAAAAGCAGACTGACTGTAGGAGTCATCTGGTGTTCAGATTTTTTACACATCTTCATAACTCGGTGATAAAAAAAAAACACACTGATCTTCCAAAGAAACACATCCACATTGGCTGTGGATTGGTCTATTCCTTTTAGTTGATCTATTTCAGCTTTTCTTCTACAGTTTTCACTGTGCAATAACTGGATTTGCGACTCTTTGCTAGGCTTTTACTAGCCTCGGTTCGCAGTCGTCTCTATAGTTGACTAAACACAATGAAGATGACTTTAAATAGGCTAGATGTAGTTGTCATTAAATCTTTGTCATGGCAAAGAATCACGTCACTGCGTTACTTGCATTATGGTGAGGTTGCATTCAAAAGAACCTGCCTTGACACGCCCTCTCAAACATACATTTTGCCCAAATATAGTCTTCTCTGTTGCCTGCTTGGTAGACGTTTGCATGTCATTTGCATGTCTTATCTTCTTACTTTACAATCCCTCTTCCAGGTTTCTCTCTTAGAAGACAGTCGCCAGCATTCTTTTAATACAGCTTGGAAGTTCAGACAATAAAGTTTTTGTCCTTCTCTCCACAGAAGGACACGCTTTATTTGACTGAGAGCTTCGGGTGGTTAGGAGATGGCAGGAAAGATATCCAAAGAAGAGCTGGAGGAGTTGCGGGACGCCTTTGGGAAAGTTGGTGAGTGTTCTTCCTGTCTGACCAGTTTTGTCTATTCTAATCACTACTTGGCATGCTACCAATGAAGGTGTCTTTTTCCTTCACGTATCTTGTGATTTCTACTGATTTGTCTTTGTTTTCTATGCATATCAGTGCTACATCACTGTGCAAAACCAAAAATTAGTATTAGCAAGCTCTTCAAATAGTATTTGGATTCTGGTTTAAAATGTCAGTGATTGGGAAACTCTAGACTGTTGTTTTTGTGATGTTGTTTCGGTCCACCTAACTGCTTGTGAGGCTTGTGACCATCTGCATTGTTGTTGCTCAGAGACACATCTGGGTTTTTCGTTTGACCTCATGAATTTTTTGGCACCACCTGTTGCTTGGTGCTTAAACGGTCCTGATGGACAATTGTCTCCAAACCAACAACTATTTACTGCCTATATATATATATATATATAGTTTCTCTGAAAGATTCACTTTGAATGGGACTTTAATCTATTAACAAGTAATTGTTTTTATTTATTCAGTAGCATTTACTGTGCATGTACTATGAGTATTTTCCATATTGTGCACAATGAGATGGGAAATAAGCACTATTACAGTACCAAGTCTCTTTAAATTGTTCGTTCATCCAAGCATGAAATTGTATCCATTCAATGCTGGCTGATGCTCATAGCAGAATTTTCTTGAACATCCCATGAGCTTTTATTGTCCTACTTCAGAAGTGAATTTTGTTAATGTTGTTTTTAAGTGCCTGGAATATCTATATTAGCCACTACCTGAGTTTGAGTAGGCCTATTGCATAGAGTATCAGTAGAGAATTAAATTGGTATGTCAGTAGATTTACAGAAAGCAGTACATTTAAGAGTGTAGTGCGGTTTGTGGTCTTAAACTTCTGGGTTTTAAAGTTTGTGGAATTTGGATGTTTTTCATGGTCCTTGACAAGAATGTGCTTCAGACAGCATTTTCCCATTTATCTGATTTCTCCAGCAGACTGGGCAGAAAATTGACGCCTAAACTGTTGCTAATGTCATGGTGTTATAATGCACATACTAGAAAACCCCAGTGGCTCACAGTTCCTTTAATGTTGTTTAATCAGTTTTAGCATTACAGATAGCATTTGTTATATACATCCTGTAACACAACAGCTCTGTTTCAAACCAAGTGGCCTGCCTACTGCAACCAGCTTTTAGCAAAACAGGCATTCTGTGCTTCCACATATTTGACATATAACAAGATACCTTGTTCTGGCCTTGTGGATAATACCAGAAAGCATTGCTTAAAGCTCAGTAAAAATTTTCAGCGTAAACGTGTTCAGCCTGAACCATCACTCATTAAAATGTGGCCTGTGTTTTAGTCATAAGCATAAATTCTATAGATATAAACATTTTCATTGTTTTTGCAATGTTTCATTTAAGTGTATAGATGTATTTGTTTTCGTATTAAAATGATATATTGATAATTATTTTCACATTTCCATAATGTTTTATTTTGCGTGCATATATACAGCAAAATGCAGGTTTTCTTAATGTTCTCAGAGTTTGTTGCTGATCATTTTTACTCACCAGATTATTTAAATTGCATTTCCTCACATTTTTTTTTTCTTTGTAGTAGAGGTTTCTTAACATTTTTAATCTGTTGAACTGCAACGTAACCCAATTGCAACCACAATTTTTTTGCTTGTTGGAAAGATGCAAGATGTTGACACTAAACCAATACTTTTCATTTTTCTCCATAGATTTAAACGGCAATGGCTTTATCTGTGACTATGAGCTTCATGACCTGTTCAAAGAGGCCAATCTGCCCCTGCCTGGGTACAAAGTCCGAGAGATCATCCAGAAACTGATGGAAGAGGGTGACAAAGACAAGGACAATAAGATCAGCTTTGATGAGTTTGTGTCTGTAAGTGTCTGCAAACCGTTCTGTGATGCGGGCCATATACATTCCTAATATCCAAAAGTAATTATACATGTGCCTTCTATGTATATCTACATAAACATCCAAAGACTTGCTACACACATAAATCATTTTGTTTTCTCCAAAATTTCCTTGTAATGCTTTGGATAATAAAATGTAGCCCACACTTTGTTCTGTCTATAGATTTAAAATTTGCAAATCAAATTTCATTGTTGTAAGAAAGAAAAAACATTTACATGATCACATACACTGTTCAGATATTGTGCTGTACACGTGTGAGACTTTAATGGGTGAATGCAGGTTACATCTTTTAGAAAACGTTCAAAACAATCATTCAAAAGTTGAATGATTAAAGTCAAAAGGTTTCTGCATGATTAATGAATTAGTCAGAATTAGTAAGTTAGTAAGATGTGAGGTGGTATTTGAGGTTGTTTAGTTGAACCTGAATTTGAAACCCAACAAATTCTTCAGAAAGCACCATTACAGCTTTAAATCCCTGATTTGCATAATCAGCAGTATCTTTCAGCGTAAGTAGACAATACATTGAGATTAGAGTTTCAGTGCTGAATCCAGTTGGCATTTTGCCATTGCATAATTTTTAGTAATTAGTGTTACTCAAAGGATGATGGGAAAAAAGATAATTAGTATTAAAGACTGTTTTGAAACTCATCCCATATGCCACAGACATGATGCTTCAAAATGTGTAAGTTAGTTGAATAGAACTTGTGCTACAAATTTTCTAGATGATACAAAATGTTAGAAATCCCCAAAAACGAATGCTAATGGTCAAAAGTTTGGAATAACTATGATTTGCTTTTGAAAGAAATCGTGGTCACACTTTATTTTAAGGCCCAGTTCTCGCTATGAACAAACCATTAACTATGACTTTTGCCTCAATAAACTCCTAATTTGCTGCTTATTAATAGTTAAGGTAGTTGTTAAGTTTAGGTATTGAGTAGGATTAGGGATGTAGAATATGGTCATGCAGAATATGTGCTCTATAAGTACTAATAAACAGCCAATATGTTAATAATAGGCATGCTAATAAACAACTAGTTAATAATGAGAATTGGTCCCTAGTCTAAAGTGTTACCAACATCTCTTATGCTCATCAAGGCTGCATTAATTAGAAAAGTAAAAACAGTAATTATGTGAAAGATTACAATTTAAAATAGCTGTTTTCTATGTAAATATATTGTACAATGTAATATATTTCTGTGATCAAAGCTGAATCATTACTCTAGACTTCAGTGTCACATGATCCTTCAGAAGTCAGAAGTCTAATATGCAGATTTGCTTCTCAAGAAAGTTTCTTATTATTATTAATAATGTTGAAAATGAATAGATTTTCTGGAAACCGTGATATGTTTTTTTTTTTTTCAGGATTTTTTGGTAAACAGAAAGCATTTATTTGAAATAGAAATATTTTTGTTGCATTATAAATGTCTTTACTGTACTTTTTGAATACAATTATTATTATTTTTTTTTTTTTTACATCTTTTAATTTTAAGAAATGTTTCTTGAGCAGCAAAGCCGCATATTAGAATGATTTCAGTCTTGGTGAGCATAAGAGACTTGTTTTAAAAACTCTTAAAAAAAAAATCTTAATTATTCCAAACCTTTGACCAGTAATGTACATTTAATGGAGAGACCTAAGATATATCTATAAATTCTGGTCTATAGCATTTTTGCAGTCAGTAATTGTTGATAACAATTCAGTTTAATTGAGACTGTTGATGCTTCCTGTAAATAGAGTGTCATCCTGTTGAACGACCCTGGGTTTGTTTGCACTGCTGCGAGGAGCAGCTGCTAGCGGCCTCCGTTCACTAGATGTTCCACTTGGCACTGACAGTCATGCTTTAATTACCCTCACATGCCACATGTCAGAAAATATGTACATCTGTTTAGTTTCAAAGACCTTGTGTGTGTTTGACCACATGTGCATTTGCGTATTTTTAAATTAGTAATACATATTTTCTTCATGTGTTAGTCAGTTGGTTGTATTTAAGCAATAAGTTACACGAGTCAATGTTAAAGTCCCATGCTAAAATGTGCTATCAGACACATTGTGCAGTGACTATATTCACAATATAGTATGGCGTCAAGGAACAGATTTTACATAATAAAAGGTTTATTTTATTATTGTTTCATTTTATTTTGATGGTCCCACAACAGACATTCTTTTGACCATAAATAGCTTTGCAAATACATGTCAACTTATTATACTAAGTCTAACCCTAACCTAACAGTCAACTGATACTCTAATGAGAGTTAGTTGACATGTAGTTGCAAATTAATGAGAGTTAGCTGACACGTAGAGAAGTTGCAAAGCTACTTATACAGTAGTTAGCAGAATGTCTAAAGTGGACTATCAAAATAAAGTGTATCTTATTAAAAATATCAAGGAGAACATTTTATATTATTTTTGTTGTTTTATTAAGCAAAGTAGTTTCAGACGAGTAAACTAAGTAAATAGTTAGCTAATAGTTGCATCTTTGGGTGCTGTACAGTTACTGTATCATGTTTCTGAGCATTTGAGAATTATTTAATCATTAATATCATGGTCTCTTGTGTCTGCAAAGATCTTTCAAGAGCTGAAGAGCAGTGACATAGCAAAGAGCTTCCGGAAGGCCATCAACAGGAAAGAGGGTATCTTGGCTATCGGAGGCACATCTGAGCTCTCCAGTGCGGGCACACAGCACTCCTTCTCAGGTAAAAACGCCTCTGCTTTCACTGGATCAAACAAACCACTGCTTCCTTTTTATATAATTACATTGCACCACACTTCCCACTGGCTTGGAGTGTACAAGGTAAAGTAATGGTTTCAGATGGTAATAATGTGTCTTTGTGTGGATTTGCCATATTCGTATCTTGAAATCTACATGCTACTGCAAGGTACTTCAAACAATGATATGGTAATACCAGGTCCAAAATCCCATAACATACTTGATAGTATGTACTGTCCTTTTGTTTTTCGTTTTGTTTGTGATGTGATCTTGTTCTCTGTGTCCTCGTCCAGAGGAGGAGAGGTTTGCTTTCGTGAACTGGATCAACACAGCACTGGAACAAGACCCTGACTGTAAACATGTGTTGCCCATGAATCCCAATACAGATGATCTCTTCAAGGCTGTAGGTGACGGTATTGTGCTGTGGTAAGTCAGACACACTCCTTAACATCTTGTCTGTGGTTTTAGTATTTTATATTGTTTAAGAAACCACCTAAATGCATGTGCCTTTGCTTTCTTTTAGTAAAATGATCAACCTGTCAGTACCTGATACTATTGATGAGAGGACCATCAACAAGAAGAAAGTTACAGCATTCACAATACAGGTTTGGTTCTGTTTTTAAGATTATTTTTTTGAAATATGACTCTGGAACACTTCCATGGTTTTAATCAATTTTTTCACCCAATGTATTAAAGCACATATATGTTGGAGAGGGGTTTGAGCCTAACAGACATCATTGCTTCTGTCTTGCAGGAGAATCTTAACCTGGCTCTTAACTCGGCCTCTGCCATTGGCTGTCATGTGGTCAACATCGGGGCTCTGGACCTTCGAGAAGGCAAACCTCATCTGGTTTTGGGCCTGCTGTGGCAGATCATCAAAATTGGTCTGTTTGCTGACATTGAGCTGAGCAGAAATGAGGGTATGTGTCTCTGTTGCACAAACACGGTTGCACGTCTAGTCCAAATAGAGCTGGCATTGTCACGGCTGATGACAACTTCCAGGAATCCTGACAAACAGATAGACCGTCTCTTTTAAAGAAGTTAAATGTTAACCCAACTGACTGAATTGACTGTTGTGGCAGACTTGAACTCTTGTATCTGACCTCATTACTGGACTGAACGGTTTGTTTTCTCCCAAATTGAACTTAAGGGAGTTTAGACCTGTCCAAGAGTCTCTGTGCCTTAACAGTCCTGTAGAGAGAGTTGTCTAGCCTTAGACGAACCTTGTTTATGCTGAAAGGATCAATAAACATTTATATTATTACATAAAATTGATTTTCATCCGACAGACTGCCAGAAATGATTAGTCACAAAGCAGGACTGGGATGACAAATTATAAACAAATAATATAATTGCCTTGGCTTGACATTTTTAGATCCAGTGATGGTTCTGTATACAAGTATCAGTGCCTTGAACTGCAGGCAACAACCTTCAGTAAAAGTGAGACAAATGCGCTGGGTTCTCATTGGGTTAAAAATCCATAAACATGTTGCTGTGTTCTGGATCATTTGCAGAGGTTTGTGTGCATAAGCAGGGAGAATAGCTAGAAGGACATAACAGTAATCTAGTCTAAAATGGTGTTGTTATTAATGGGCCTTGCTAAACAGTGATTAGTGAATAGCTAGGGGGTTGTTCCTTCATCCAAGCCAAAGTTTGCCAGCCAAGCTGAGATACATGCAGGTACCTAGTAGATCTTTATATCCTTAGTGTAGCAGTAGCAGGAAAATCCATGTGACTGGATGGTAGGTACCAGCAACATTGTGTAAATGATAAAAAGGAAAAGGGACCCAACACCGAACCTTGAGGTACTCCAATGGTTTGTTTGATCTGTGAAAGGAAAAAAACCCGGTTGAAAAAATATATGAACAATATATTATTCGTTTTTTATATGAGCAAGAAAACTGAAGCTGGTCTGTCATGTTCTGCTAGTGTAGAGTTTTTGATCATGGGTTTACCTTTGCCTACCTAATGTGGTGGGAAAAGTATAGACACTACAGTAAACATTAGATGAACCTCTGACATAGATGTTTAACATAGTAAATGAGTTGTAGTGCACTTTGAGGTTTTGGAAAGAGCCTGGTCAGTTTGAAATTAAGTGAATTGGCTTTCTGAAGCACAACAGGAATTGAGAAATTATCAGTGTTCATTGTTCAGCGAAAATCCTGTATGTAACTGTTTGGCAAAAGTTAATACACCTTTAAATCATGGGCTTCGCAGCATTCTGGTTAACTGATACACATGGTCTTGTTTCAGCTCTGGCAGCACTGTTGAGGGATGGAGAGACACTAGAGGATCTGATGAAACTGTCTCCAGAGGAACTGTTGCTTCGCTGGGCCAACTTCCATCTGGAGAATGCGGGCTGGAGCAAGATCAACAACTTCAGCCATGACATTAAGGTCAGTCTTAATGTGTTTGTTTACTGTGCTCTGATTGTGTGTCTGCATGCTAATAAAGTATCAGATCTCTGTCTCTACTAATGTTTTCATGAGGATATTAAGCATGAGAATTGTAGTGGTAGTCCAGCATATATTTTACATTCATTTAGTTGTAAGAAATGAAAACTGTTGTTCTGTGATCCTATAGTGAAGTTTTAAATGCATAGTACCACTCTCATATGAGGGCTTCTATTCTTTTATCAAGATAATTGATATAAAATTGATTTCCTGCTTATTGAAGTAACATATTAGTCTGTGCAGATGTATTATTATCATGTAATGGATGATAATGTTTATAATGTCTCTATTGTAACACATGTAACTGAAATTGGAGCTCCTGACAACACAAGAGGAATCCAGTTGTTAGATATCTTTTCTACAGACAACCTGAAAACTGCATTCTAATTTCTTAATGTGATGTATTCCAGAAAAAAAAAAAAGTTCATAAAAAATATTTCAAAGTATGAATTTATAAATATTTTCCCTTAAAATTATGTGCACATCAGTGTTGATGCCATGTTCGCTATAAAGGAAAGATTAAAATGTCATGACTTGGCTTTACTAACCATATTATGTATTGTAAGCATCATAAACAGTTTCATGGTCAAATTTTATTGAATATTTCCATTACAGTCCTGTTGTTTTGAATAATATTTGCCAATCAGTGCAATAGTGGTTAAATAGTCACAGATAAAGTTGTTTTTAGTGTTGTGCATTAAGGCAATCACTATTAGTGTTGCTCATACTTAAAGTTAGTGTTTGTATTAAACAGTAGTGGTTCTTAATTCTGGTCCTGGAGACCAGTTGATCTCATGGAGCCTCATGGTTCCTTAATGATGATCTGAATCAGGTGTGTTAGAAAAGGAAGACATATGGACTGAAAGCTGAAAAATGCTGCCTTTAAAGATGCATTCCAAGGTAGAAAGGTATCAAGGCACATCCTAATCTAATGTTAGTTTCCCTTCCTGTCTCCTGAGATGCCTTTATCTGATCGATTTTTGAAGGCAGCAAAGATGTATCCTTCGCTGCCTTTGATATCTCACAATCCTGTGTGTTCGATTCTGTGACAGTTGAGCTAAAAATAAAGATGGCGTCTGAAAGTTGCTGTTGTTGGTCAGTTTGTGTAAATGTAGGTTTTTGACAAACTTTATCCACTTTTGATGTAATTTCTAGCAAGAAATTAGTATTGCAGTAATTTTGTTGTAGATCATTAAACTGTTACACGTCCTCAGACGCCCATCTGAAATCAGTTTCATGAGGTAGCTACGTACGTGCACAAACGCAGCCGGCAAAATTATTGCCAGATAAGGCAGCGAGTTATCAAGCTTTCAGTTGCAGCCACAAAATGTGCAGAGCAGAGGGGCATGGCTTATTGAGAAGAGGCGTTCTATTATCTTTCTATTCAAATCCAGAGTTATATAAAGAGCACACCATATTATAGGGACTTGGGAGTGGGTGGACTCTTTTGACTTCAGAACACCACAACATCAGCATATCAACACCCTAGCATTGTGAAAGGGAGTTTTTCCATGTACATGTAGTTCTAGCTTTTTGAAAGCTTAAGAGAGACTTTAAATGATATGCTATACTACTACAGTATATTAAATGACATGTACCTGCAAAAAATAAAAAATGGAATAACATAAAACGTGTAAATGTCAAATGGAAAGGTTTACGTAGACCTTTTGTGCTTTTTAAATCTCTCGAAGAACTAATGGTTAGATGACAGATTTACTTTAGCTTTCCTTTAAAGGTTAAATAATTCTCAGCCTCAAATGAGTGGAGTCATGTTGCCAAATTTATCCAAATTAGAATTTACATAACAGCTAACTCCATTTTCTGTTTCATAAAGGCAGTTCACCAGAGTGAAAGGGCAGTTACTTTGACTTTCAAATGCTCTGGCATACCATGAATTTTGTAAAACATGCGAGGGGTCATTTAGTATCTAATAAAAGATATGTGACCTGAGCTGTTACATGATTGCCCTCTTAACTCATTCGTTCTCAAAAAAGGGGTTTGGTGATAAAAGACTGATCTCTACTGAATGATTTAACTAATATCTGTCTCTATCTCCCTCTATGCTGCAGTTAACAGATTTTTCAAACTGTATAAAGGTACTTTTCCAAATGTACTGTAGATCGATTACAGTATGCACTTTTGTTGTTGTTTGGTTTCTTCATTCATTCAAATCTACCACATTCATGTTCTCAGGAATTCATGCATGATTGTGTGTTTCTGATATTTTCACAAATCTCTCTGGATTGTGTCTCATCTAAATATAATTCACAATGTAAATGTATTCTGCTGCCTTCAAGTCCATTGTTATTTTGGTCAAAATAAAATGGATGCATTGGACCGTTATAGTACTGTAGTTGCAAAAGCCTATTGCCTCATAGTATTTTTGGCAAGCCTTATCAATGTTCTTCAACAACAGCTCAAAAAATGCATAGAAACTAAATTGTACAAGCAATTTTCACAATGAAAACCTAAATATGATTAATACCACCTTATGAAATGATTCTTTAACCCCATAAAGCCTGCTTTATCATATTTGATACTCAAATATCTAATGCCTCTAAATGATCAACATGATCAAAACTTTGCTGAAAAACATGTGGCACGCAATCTACTAAATGCCTTCTGTCATAAACAGTGACAACTCATGTTTATATGCATTTTATATAAGTAGTCTGCTATACTGTTTTATAGATATACATTACAAGCTAACAGCATTTCATCTGCAACAAATTGCATATTTTTGCTCAGTTTAGGTCTAAAATGAAAGGGATTTTCCTCCTTGAGTGTGAGCTCCATATTATCACTGCATATGAGCTATACATTCCTGTTTCTAATATGATGCTTAACAAAAGGCACATATGCAAACCTTTCTTTTAACATGTTGTCAAATTTCAGTAAGTCTGGGCTCAAAGAAAATCCCACAAGTATTTTGTAGAGATTTACGTCGTTTTTAATGACTGAAACTTGATGATTTTGAAGTCTCTGACAATCAATAAATGTTTCATTTCAGCTTTTAACACAAAAATAAGTAAACATTGTTTCCTGTTGAATGCAGTGGCATAATAGATTCTGTCTCTAGTAATTATGCCACTATGGTATTCATGTGCTTTCAGCGCATAAATACAATCCTACAGACAGGACTTGAAGGCAGCATTACACTACGTTCATTGAAAGATTTTTTTTTTCTCTTCTCGCTCTTGCAGGACTCGAGGGCTTATTTCCACCTGCTCAACCAGATCGCGCCGAAAGGTCAAAAGGAGGGTGAAGATCGTATTGACATTGACATGTCAGGCTTCAGCGTGAGTTCAAACAATACACTTTTAAAATGCACATCATTCACTATGTGTTTCTGTGTCATAAACCAGCCCAAAAATGTGAGACCAGAAACATAAGTTCAGCTTCACAATATCTAAGGTCTTATAATGCATTCACAGTAGTGAGCTGCTCTCAGTAGAGCAAGAAGGTTTGTATCAGAATATCAAAGCTTCAGTCACTGTAGCAGCTCATTGTAAGTCAGGACGGAGGCAGTTCATCTCAGATGTGTGATGAGACACACTAGGGACTTCCTGAAAGCCTCAAGCTTCCTGCTTTTTGGAGAGCAGTTGTCAAGCATCAGCAGTTCAAACACAAGTGTTTCTCTGAGGGTCTAAACTTGGCATGAGAGGGTGAAAGTGTATGCAAACCTGGGATTGATTTTCAAAATCAATGCCAAAATTAAGAACTGCAAATTCTAAGCAGGATGTGTTTTCTTTATGTGTTTCTGACAATAGTGAATTCCAGTAGGAACTCAGCAAAAAGCCACTGTTTATTGCACATTGTGTTCCAGTCTGTGGCCCGTGGCAGTCACAACACTGCGGATGCCACATTCCACCCCCAGTATGCCATGATTCAAGTCATTCACTGGTTTGGTTCGGGACAATAACAACATTGCCCATTACTCAGCAGTGTCTAAACAGACAGAGGTCTGATGTTTGAGTGCTGGGTGACTCATGTGAGTGTATTTAACCCCACACGCTGGCCAGAGCAGCTGTTATTGACTGTGTGCTGTGGTTCGCCAGCAGCTGCTGTAGCACTGGGACACAGTCAGGGTCATTTCATCATCTACATTACCCACTGTTTCAGCTTTCCGCTGCCGTCGTGTTGTGTTAGTGTGTGCAGTCACACCACAAATAATGTTTCCTTTCAATGCTTGAACCTCCATGTCTTGCATTCTGTTTCAAACTGGTTAATCGCCTCATTTTGTTCTCTACTTATGTGGTTCATCAAAAAAAAAAAAAAACTTGACATTTTTAAATTCTTTTGACAGTATACAATGTTGAAATATATATATACCTGTACACTAGCATTCAACAGTTTGGGATGGTAAGATTTATTAATGTTTTTTAAAGAAATCTCTTCTCACCAAGGCTGATTATTATCGAAGTTGAAAACAGTTGTGCTGCTTCATATTTTTGGATACATAGTGATACATAGTTTTCAGAGATTCTTTGATTCTTTAAAAGAACTGCATGCATTAATTTCTATAAAAAACGACTGACCCCAAACTTTTGAACAGTTTATTTTTTCAAACAACCCATCCTTTCTAAAATATTTAAAGCAACAAACAATGCCGGAAAATGTTTTAGAGAGGCATCACAGCGCTTTATTGCTTGTCTTCTTGTCATTGCTTAATTTGGAAGTCCTAAAAATGCAGCCTAGGTAGGCGACTCACTAGGGTTTGGCACAAAGCCTTAATGTACACGACATCATTTTGAGTTCTGCACTATTACACGTACAATTGATTCTGAAGGTTGTGTAGCTACCAAATTAATCTGGCTCAAGTAATGTTCAAGTACTTGTATTGTCTGTGCAATTTCTCATAGTAGTGTTTATATTTGATTTGTGCTATCTCTTATTTTCTCACTGACCCATGGGATAGAAAAGGAGATTGTTTTGCATCTGTGGCTTATGCAAATCTGTCCCATTGAAGCAGAGAGGGAGAGATTAGTTAATTTGTCAGCAGCTGAATGCAGTGAATTGTGTTTGGCAACGATCTCAGCTTGTCCTGGTGTGTGTTCTGCAGGAGAAAGATGACCTGAAGAGAGCCGAGTGTATGCTGCTGCAGGCAGACGGGCTGGGCTGCAGACAGTTTGTCACGTCTACTGATGTCGTGTCTGGCAACCCTAAACTCAACTTGGCCTTTGTGGCCAATCTCTTCAACAAGTACCCAGCGCTGACCAAACCCGAGAATCAAGACATCAACTGGGGACTTCTGGAGGGTGGGTGTTTTGCTCATGATTGTTGTTCTTTCCTGTCTAGTTTTGCCATTTTAGCATTTGCTAAATACATGTGCCACGTAATGACTCTGGGTGGCATTCCAAACACTTACTTCTAAAAATATACCGGATGGCATCACATAAGGGACATTCAGGATTTTTTTTAATGGAAACTGGTGAAGTGCGTCGTCAGACAGAGATTCGAAGGGAGGGCCTGGTTGCCTGAACAGTTTACGCCGTTTTTGGTGAAGGTTGCGCCCTCTTGTGGTACAAAACACAAAAAGCAAGCAGTCAGACCTAACTACATTGAGGTCTCTGCAGAGCAAAAGTGGGCGTTTCTGAATTTGTGGGTGTTTTCAAACTGCAGGGTTTTCTTAATCGTGCAATCAAAATGATCCCCCTTACCTAACCCCACCCCTAAACCTACTGTCACTATGATGTCAGCCAATCAGGAAACATGGTCTAAAAACGCCCCAATCTGGTAACTCCCATTACTTTCCTGCAGAGACCTATACTTGGACCTAACCCTGTTTTATAGATAGCAATCGGGTCATTCTATAATTTAGGGTACGTTTCATTTCTATTGGTGTTAATTGTTTGTTGTTGTTTTTTAACAATTGTCTTCATAAATATCATGTTTTACCCATTAAGAGAACACGTAATATAATGTCACATATATTTTGTGCTGCCTGTTTTTCAGTTGACTTGACATTGCCTGTATTTCCCTGAAATTAACAGTTTTTGCAATGTTTACTTCTTGAGTTCAAAATAATGAATAAAACATTTTTCTATATTACATTTATTTCTACAATCTAATTAGTTTAGAAAAATAGATTGTTTAAATGTAATTTTCTTTCAAACCACATGACCAGGATCGTGTGATGTCATTTTCTTCTTTATTGTATATTGTGTAGGTTTATGTATGTGTATTGTGATTTCTGATGTCTGTGAATATGCTGCAAACTCACTCTCCCAGTGGGTATGAATAAAGTAAGCAAATTATTAATTTCATGCTGTCACTTAAGATCGTCAAGAAATTTTTGTAGCAGATAACAATAAGCTTCTATTTGCTAATGTCAGTTAACTACATTAGTTAACGTAAACCAACAATTATAAACACTTCTAAAGCATTTAATATTTAGTTCATGTTAATTTCAACACTTAGTAATGCATTATTAAAATCAACGTAGTATCTGTTTTCATTATTATTTAATGGATCTGAGCTAACATGAACAAAAAATGAAGAGTTGTGTTTTTGTTAACTAACAGATTACTAGCAGATGAATGAGGCAATGAATAAGTTTCAGTAACTAATGTGTTACGGCCGAAATGTTCTCTGTGTTTGTAATTCCTGTGTTGGTGGACGGTGATTAACTCCTGCTTCGCTTGCTTTCTGCAGGAGAGACCAGAGAGGAGAGGACTTTCAGAAACTGGATGAATTCTCTGGGTGTCAATCCTCACGTCCATCACTTATACGTGTAAATCTCACACTTTCTTACCTTCGTGTCTTAATCTGTTTCATGAAACCCTAATCAAGTTGATAGTGAAATGAAATGCATGTCACATGTAACATTGTAACTGTAAATGAAATGAGATGTCAGTGTCACTTTTGAATGTTTCGGTCCTTTCCAGTGATCTTCAAGATGCTCTGGTCATCCTGCAACTTTATGAGAAGATCAAGGTTCCTGTTGACTGGAGCAACAAAGTCAACAAGCCTCCATATCCTAAACTAGGAGCCAACATGAAAAAGGTAGCCATTACCCTTTCTCCAAAACCTGCTCTCCGAGGACACAAATATGCAGAATGATTGACAGACAGAGAGCATTTCTAATCAGCTAGTTTTCTGGTTTGGATAAAGGGCTGTTATGTCCTCCGTCTCTACATGTATGTGTGTGTTTCTGTGTGTCCAGCTGGAGAACTGTAACTACGCTGTGGAACTGGGGAAGACCAAAGCTAATTTCTCGCTGGTGGGCATCGGGGGGCAAGACTTGAATGATGGGAACCCAACGCTCACTCTCGCCCTGGTCTGGCAGCTCATGAGGAGGTACAACTCAAACTATTAGCACAGATATGTATTCAATAAGCTAAAAACGTGTACAATATAGTAAATATTGAATAGTAAATATCTAAATGTAATTAATAATAAATATTGTAAAACAGTTTGATCATTCAAACAATTTTTGAAAGAACGCTTCTTTTCATCAAGGACAGATTAAATTGATCAAAAGTATCTATTAAAATCTATTAACAAGTGTTAAAGAACTGAACCTTATTGTAAAGCTTTTACGCAAATACTGTAAAATTCATATGTGATTTAAATGCAGACATACCAGAATTCAAATTATTAATTGAAAAAACAACACTGAAGTCTAGTTTATTGATTCATTTATTTGTATTTAATTTTTTCTTATAAGAACATATATATGAATATAAAGCTTGAAGAGTTTATTTATTAGTTGAAATGTGCTAGTAATCTGATTCTGATGAGTCTTTGTGCTGTGTTTCTCCAGATACACTCTGAATGTACTAGAAGGCCTGGGCGACGGACAGAAGGTCAACGACGACATCATCGTCAGCTGGGTTAATAAGACTTTGTCACAAGCAGGAAAATCAACCAAAATATCCAGTTTCAAGGTGCTCAAGCCTTCATTTATCTGCTAACACACACACAAACTGCGTTTGGGTCGCCCCTAAAGCACCTTCTTTTAGGTCACAATATATCAACATGCAGTAACAATTGAAATTATTTTCATCAATATTAAATATGAAAAGATGTCCCGTGAAGTAATACACGCTGCCGTGATCAAAAATACAGTGTGATCAGTACTGTATATCCAATCACTCTCCACGCTAATAATGAACAAGTAACTACTGTTGCCAGCCGATGTGTAACAACAATGGAACAGAAATTCCACTAGTGACTAGTGATTATAGCCTATCTCGTCTCTTTACGGGATAATTACCAGGATCCTACAGGGCTAAGTGCCGTATTTCCTTCAAGAAATATGCAAACACTTACCCCCTTTTAAGGTTAAGGCCCTGCAACAATCTCTGATTGGAAGACCGCACCATGAGATGGGCCAAAATCAGCCTGCTTAAAACTGGACACAAAGCCTTCGAGTTTCGCTTGCTTGCTCTCTGGATCTTTGGCTCTTCCGCCTTATTGATTGCGCTACAAAGCGCTCACAGCCGTAACATCAGGCTAGTGATCCTCCAGAACTCCAAAACTTAGTCAAACTTCGTGACTGCAGAAATCTTCAAAGCTTAGTCTTTGCAAACAGAATCTGAGAAGAACTTCCAGTGCGTCGTCACGTCACAAGGAAACCAACCAATCGCCGGAGGGCATCCCCACACTTACCCCCTTTTACTGTAGGTCCTTCCCTGATCTCCAGCGCGCCTTTCCCACTCGATCTCGGGACATTTCTTTTCCCGGTTCATAGGGAGAATCCCCCCTTCCCGGACGAGCCCCCAACCGGGAGAGTTCCCGGGTTCAAATCCCGGACGAGCCCCCAACTGTTAAAATAAAAGTATTAAAGTAATTGCGAAGATCCCGTCTGGGTGGGCTACGGAGCAGAGGAGATGGGTACCCGGGTACCCGGGACCAAGAATGACACAGACACAAGTAGTGCAGTTCACTCAAGGTTCAAACATTATTATCTAGGGGTACATACAGTATATATAGTCTAGCAAAAGTGAAATATTGGGCTAAGCAGAAGTGGAGCAAAGATAAAGTAGCCTTATAAAGCAACAGTATGTCTCATGACCAGTGGGTAATGTCTACATCCTAAAATACAAGAGGCATAGGATGTTCTAGAATCTCACACATAAACACACACACACACAAACATATTATATATTCATACAGCAGCCCTGTATTCATGTAGCTGCATGTGTTGGTTGAATATCAGAATTAAGTATAATGTTCTGGACTGTAGGACAAAGAGATCAGCTCCAGTCTGGCGGTGTTGGACCTGATTGATGCCATCCAGCCTGGCTGCGTCAACTACGACCTCGTGAAGAGAGGAAGCCTTAGCGACGAAGACAAACTGGACAATGCAAAGTAAGATTTCAAAAGAGTGTTCATTATATAACATACATACAGCATTAAGTTACTGGAATGTGTGTGTAAATGTATGAAGCAGTAAATATATGCTGTCAGTTATGACTAGGGGTGGGAATATTTAGGCACTTCAAGTAATATAATATAACTTTTTAAAATAATCTTAAAATAAATGTAAAGTTCAGTATCTGAGACTGCTTTAAGTACTTAAAAGCTTCCAGGCAGGCACATTGATTGACTTTTCTCAGCATTATTCCTGTTTGATTATTATGTTCATGCTAATGCACAGATTTATTTTAACATATCAGATGTTTTGTCCTGTCCTTACGACAAGACTGACAGCGTTTACAGCGATTTTGCATCATAACATTTAGAGATGAGAGTGCATTTATCCCCTCACACAGACTAACACACAGCCGCAAACTCACTTCAGAACAAACACACACATGAGCATGTGAAAGCAGCTGTCTGGCAGTAAGTGTGCTTTGTGTGTCCAATATGTAATGGCATAAATTTTGCCTTTGTCAAGTATTTGGAAGGTAAAATGCTGAAATACTGACGAGTGAAAGCGCACATTGTTAAGCAAAGTGCATGATTCTCACAGTGCATATCCTGTGCAATGATATCCCGCATATCCCATGATTGCTTTTGTATTTCACTTCAAACATGAAACTTTATGCAAGTTTATATACTTACTCAAGTGTGTGTTATTAGCAGCAAGCAGAATACAGCTGTCTCTAGTGCACACAAGTTCAAAATCAATTCTGAAATTTTCAGAATCATTGAAGAGAGAATCACAGAATTGTTTTTTTTTCTCCCACCCTCTAAGTCTTTGTAATATTTCCCTTTATAGCGAGCTTATTTCTGTCCGTCTCTTGCAGGTATGCTGTATCCATGGCCAGGAAGATTGGTGCTCGTGTGTATGCCCTGCCTGACGATCTAGTCGAGGTCAAACCCAAGATGGTGATGACCGTGTTCGCGTGTCTAATGGGCAGAGGGATGAAGAGGGCGTAAAACGGGAACCTGAGGTCAATCAGACGCTGATGTCCTACCCAAAAGCCATTTTGCTGGTTGAAAGGCTTCTGGTTCAGTAAATTTATTACAACCACAATAAAAAAAAAATTGCCAACAGATGTTAAAGAATCATGTTTAAGTTGGGCAGGACTACAATGTTGAAATGGGCTTGAAGTTTTTGGAAAGGGAGGGTTGGTTCTTTTAGACCAAAACAATTACGATTCCATCTAAAAAAAAAAAGGGACAAATTAATACCAAATTATATCTTCTATGAAATGCAAGATGACTAAAGCATATCTGCGCTGGATCCAAACCATGTCAGACTCAGCTTTGCAATACTCTATTTACATAATTGATAAAGGATGTATGTACGAGTGATAGGTGTAGTTTTGACAGTTTGACAGCTTTGGACATTTAGAGTCACGACTGGCCTTACTAGATGCAGTATTGCATCTATGCAGATTGATGATCGTGTTTGAATCATTGAATTGGACCGCTTATTCTCCTTACATTTTATGTTACAAAATTTACCAGAAAGGTTTCAGTGAGACACTTTAACACATTCCGTAGTTAAATCTCAGTGTACTATTTGTCTTATGTATATGTATACTCTTTTTATGTACAAGAGACATCCAAAAAGAATGAACTATGCATGATCTATATTTTTTATTTAAAACAATACACTCCTCAGAAAATGCCTTTAAAAGCTTTAAGCATTAACCAATCCAAGCTGTATGTTCAGTGTGAAGATGACAAATAAACTTTGACGCAGAGGAAGGTCATCATGCGTCATCAATGTCAAACCTGTTACCGTTGGTTGATGATAAGTGACCGTGTTGCCGGGAATGAAACTGGAAGTGGCTGTTCATACGACAGCATGTAATCTATGGACCGAAGCAGCTCAAGCCAAATGTCTGTAACTGAACAAACATCATACAAATAAAACAGAAAACTGTGCATAGTATTTCAGCTTCAGCATGTCTTTTTTTCTTTCCATTTTCTTTCTCCATGAATGGTGTTTTGTGTTCTGATTGTTTGGATGAATTGTGCTGCTCAAGTAAACAGTAAAGTTATTTATTTAGTTAGTTGTTTATTTAACAGAGACAATGCAGAATAACATTACAGATGCTCTACATACAGGCCTCTAGCCAATGGCTAATTTGCAGCCTAATTTTATGGTGTAGAATGAAACATTTTACTAGTTTACTAATTAAATACCTGAAATCTGATTAGTGCAAATTACAGACATTTATCATGTTAATGGTATGTTTATAATAGCAAACTGATTATACTTTTTTAAAATACTGTACACAGTATGCTGATTTTGTTTTTGTTTTTTTGGAGGTGATTAAATCTACAGTTTATCAGTGAAGGCTGAATAATAGAAAGGATGGTTTTGGGGGCCAAAAGCCTTGTTGAAAGGCATAAACTCTTGTGAATAAAATTATTCTGGTTAAATAGTTCAATAAAAGACTGTTAGGTCTGTGATTATTTCGGAAGTGATTATACTAACATTCTAGCTCCAAAATGTAGTACGAGTCAAAAGTTTGGAGTTTCAAAAAGTTTTATTTTTTATTTTTTTAAATAAATCTCTAAGGCTGCATTTATTTGATCAATAATACAGTAAAAAGAGTAATATTGTAAGGTAACCCTTTAGATTAGGGAACACTATTCACTATTAAGTAGTTGCTTATTAGCATGCATATTATTAGCATATTGGCTGTTTATTAGTACTTATAAAGCACATATCAATGCATGACCTCATTCTAGATTCCTTAACACTACTCAATACTACAAGAACTGCCTTACTATCAATAAGCAGCAAATTAGGATTTTATTAAGGGAAAATATCTCAGATTATAAGTGTAACCTTGGTTCCCTATATGTCGTGACGACATAGGGGGCTTTACTTGAGAGCCCCAATCCGCTCTGACTTTTAAGAGAAAACGGCAATGAAATTTGACTAGTGGATTTTGCATACCTGAGCCACTCCCCATGCATACGGGTATAAATAGGCGACAGGTGCATCCACTCTTCAGATTTTTGCTTCAAAGCCAAGTGGGTGAATGATTTCTTCTCCACAAAGCCTTTTCGTTCTGTCTGGAAGAAAGAAGCTGTTCCTGGTTGGCGTGACGGCACAAACAGCGGTGTCCCTGTTGATTCAGCGATTCCCCTGGGTGCTTCAACTAAAAGAGCAGTTTCTCATCACGGACGGCTCGCGTTTTTTAAAGATGCCATTCCATCTGTGTTATTGTTGGTTGCGGTCGTTACCTGTCCTCTGTCGACAGACACGATCATTGTCTTCAGTGTCTGGGCATCCAACACGCTGAAGCTGCGTTCGTGGATCACAGTAAATGCATGAGCATGGCTTCGCTGTGATCTCACCTCTCCCTCCTCAAGGGGAGCGGAGGAGCACCCTCAGTCTCTACCCATCCTGGTTTCTCTGTCACGAGCAGAGGACCACCAGCTAGAGCTCAGGGAGATCTGAGGATCACAGTGAGAGCTTCTCCGCCGGGTCCATCCCCGTGGACCTCTCACTCCTCCCGCAGCGAATGTCCCATGTGGCTCCCGAGTGATTTCGCTGGTTTGGCTTGTGATGGTCCCAGCATTTCCTCAGAGGATGAAGATTCAGCGGGGCTGCCCCCCTCAGGTGTTGTGTTCTCATAACACCCGATGTACTTGCTACATCGTTAGAAGAATGGCATCTACGCTAATATTAGTCTGTTTCTTTCTTATGGATGGCCCCTCTTTCGGCCAGAAGCCGCTCGCCTCCCTCCTCCGTCCTCACTACCCTCAATGGCGGGGCGGCTAGGGGGTACGTTGACATCCCCCAGGTGGAGAGAGTGATTGCGGTGTCGTCCTCGTCTCCCGTCCAAAGCCTGTAGGCTGACGGCGGCTCTCACCGCCAAAGCTTACAGTGCTGCGGGCCAAGCCGCCTCTGCCCTGCATGCCATGGCTATACTGCATGTCCACCAAGCCAGGGCACTCAAACAGATGCACGAGGGTAGTTTCGACCCGGGATTGATGCAGGAACTGCGAATGGCGACTGACTTCGCCCTCTGGGCGACGAAAGTTATGGCGCAGTCCCTCGGGAAGGCGATGTCAAGAGTGCCATCTTTGGCTCAACATAGCTGAGATGAGAGATGTCGACAAAGTGCACTTTCTTGACGCTCCCATCTCGCAGGTTGTCCTATTCGGTGACCTCTGCTCGTCGCCGAGAGTGACCCCCCTGCGTCCTCAAGAGCGCCTCCGTTCCGTGCTGAGACACCGTCGAGGCCTTCGCGTCGAGCCTGGGAGGCTCTTCTTAGAGGACTTAGGGGCCAAGACGACGAAGCGGCCCTGACACGGGCAACCCGGAGATGTTCTCTCCTTCTCTCCTTTCTGTTCTCTGAGAATGGGAAAAAGACTGTGTCTGAGATGGGGGACTGCCTCCAGCTTGACTGGTGTCTGAAGCATGTCAAAACACAACATTATTGATTGACGACAGTCCATGGCATCACTACCAGTGTGACTGTGAGTATCAAAGGGCATCAGTAGTGTCATCCTCTTTTGTCTGACGAAGAAGTGACTAGGCAGTTCAAAGATTTGCAGTGAGGTGCAGTGTCTCATTGTCTTCTCATTGAGCTCTTGAGATGTGTAACTTTGTGGGCAGGAGTTTAAGGACTCTTTGGAATGTGGGAGGCACTACTCTGCACTCAACCCTAAAGACTTGCATATCAAAAAGTGCAAGCTGCTACCACTTGATCTTGCTGTCTTCAGGTGGTATGATTTCAGGAAGCTGACAAAGCTCATATCAGGGTGACGATCCTGAAGTCCTGATTGGAAAAGGAAGTAAGCTCAGTATTAACCAAAACTGTTCTCTGGACTTACCACAACAATAAGGGCATGCAAACCTTGTTGCAAATGAAACCCTTCTTTTCGATACTAGGAGAACATTCTGAGTTTGTTTCGTATGACAGGTTTTAAGAAGTCATACTTAGCTCTTCGAGAGGAGGACCCTCCATAATGACCCTAAACTAGGTAAGGGTCGTGACTCACGCATATATATAATAGTTTTACTCAAATGGATAAGGAAATTACAGTGCCTTGAATTCATTAAGTAATGTTTTATTTCGTTCTAACCTGTAACTCGGGAAATGTAACGGGAAAAAAGCCTATCGTTTTTACTTAAAACCAATTCATTTTTAAAGCCCTGATTTTAGACATACATGAGATAATATATTATTGTTTGACTAAACGTTTAAGCTGTTTTTTAAGACATGCAAAATGTGCAGAGCAGGGGGCCCCCTGGACTGGAATTGAGAACCACTGAGCTAGGGTATTCGTTATGCTCGTATATTGCTTATGACGAAAATTCATTAGCCTAGCCTATTTGTTATGAAGTTGATTTAAAATTCTTCATAACAAATTTTAAGAAGTTAAAAGTTAAGAAAAAATAGAAATAGCCTGTAGATAGGCCTATAGGCTAATTCAATTTTTTCTTAACTTTTATTAGACTGCAGATCGAAATAAAATAATTAATGTCTTGAATATGTTTTGCATTAAGTCCGATGCTTCTCTTTCTTTTTGGAATTATTGCTTGAAAAAGACACATTTCATGATAAACGTTTAGTCAAACAATAATATATTATATTATGTGTCTAAAATCAGGGCTTAAAATTAATTGGTTAAGTAAAAATGATAGGCTTTTTTTTTTCGTTACATTTCCCGAGTTATAGGTTAGAACGAAATAAAACATTACTTAACATGTTATGTCACATAACCTGCTTTCTGGAATACCCCCAGGACTTTTTTATTTTGGTATGATGTTGTGACGTCATATGTCCGCGCCGCGCTCCTGCGTCTGTTTATTCTGCTGAAGAAAGGTTTGTGTTTTTAAACATTTACGGTATTTA
>NW_015540906.1:871049-874114 GCF_001515605.1 Sinocyclocheilus anshuiensis
CAATGATTAGCTGGTTCAGGTGTGTTTGATTAGGGTTGGAGGTAAACTCTGAAGGAAAGTGGCCTGGAAAGGCCAAGTTTGCCCACCCCTGATCTATAGGCTAATTTTCTTAACTTCTATTAGACTGCAGATCGGAAAAAAATAATTATTGATAATCTTTAAAATGAGAGAAATCATGGACATAATTTAGGCTACTTTCTTCGACTGCAGAAAAAAATGAAACCATTTACTTTGCAGTGTTAACTTATGAATTAAATGAAAAACAAGAAATAAATCTTATCCCGAATTTTTGAAACATGCGTTGAAAGTGAAACCTAAAAAAACAGCGCGCATAAGAAAGCACGCTTTCGGGAGCTTCAGCAAATGCACTCGATCGCAGATTGCAGTTTCCCAGCCGAAACAAACCCCCACGTGAAATTTAAATAAGATTTTGGCCATATTGCCCATCTAAATCATTCACACTATCAACAGGCGCATCACGTAGGCTACACTTCTTGTACTTCGTTTGGGCACCACAAGGTGTCACTGTGGCCTCAAAGCTTACCCCTCGCCTACTCTGGCTCGATTGCTATTCCTGAGGTAAAACACGCCCTCCCCATTACCTTACAGACAAAGAAATGTAGAAATAAATGAATGTAGAAATAAATAAATAAATAAATACGTGAATAAATACATAAATGTGAAAATAAATAAAATAAAAAATAAATAAATGTGGAAAAAAATAAAAAAAAATACATAAATAAGGAAATAAAATTATAAATAATTATTTATTTTTGCTTTTTTTACTTTTCTCTGTATATTTATTTATATATTTATTTTTGCTTTTTTACATTATTTTGTACATTTATTTCTAATTATGGCAGGATTGGCATTCACTACCAAACCACATTAAACATAGGCTAACATTGCATAACAAAACATCAATTATACAAAGCTGTCACAGAAGCATGTATAATTACAAACTACATTTACTATTCCACACCTGTTTCACACATACTCCGTTTGCAGTGCATGTTTTCTTTTTGAGCATTTGCTTTTGTTGAGCATTCACTCGATGCGTTCCGAGCGGTATGTATATGCAGCATCGCAGCGATCGTTTCCGCACCGAGTCTATTTTATTTTTGCTGTGCTGCACACGCTGAATTAAAGTGACAGGGCATTGCTCACGTTAAAAATGTACATGGATTGATACGAAATGTATTAATTGCACCATAAATGCATTTAGGCTAATTAAAGTGGTTTTAGCTATATGGGTAAAGCAAGGAAAAGTACCCTAAACTTTTAGATAAACATGGTAACCAATGGCACTTGTGGAGTTAGAAAACAAAGTTCTTTTTATGACCAGCAGGGTTACTTGTAATGTAAATGCAAAAAAAAAAAGAAAAAAGGCATGAGACGGCTGTTTCTGTCAATGGTAAGTTTTAATTTAAAATTGTGATAGCCTACTACCTTAACGTAAGAAAAGTAGACTGTAGGCTGTGTTTACATGTTTCGCCACTTGCTTGAGCATCTTAATATATAAACTTAATATATAAATCAGTACAGAAGTAAAATACATTTAATAATATTGCGCTTACACGTGAATATGTATGTGTGAAAATATAATCACTATGTTGAGAGATGAAGAAAAAATTAGTAACAACGTTCGAATTTGAAATCAAAATAATGGTGGTAAACAGCCCAGGATCATAGCGCACTGAGCACACTTAATAAAGCACACTGAGCCCGTGCTGCTTCTGCACCGCATAGGCTACGCACCGCACACGGACTGCACTGCAAACGGATCCTTGCTTAATTTCGTTCACTCTTTGCTGATATATAGCACTCAACTGCCATGCACTATATAGGGATTTGAGAATCAGTGAAGACATCAGCGATTTCAGAGTCGACACCGAGAGTTGATTCCAGTGCTGGAGTCGACTCTGACTCTAGGGCTATTCAGAGTCGAGGAAACAACTCTTTTGGAGTCGACTCCCCATCCCTAGCCCAAGCAGAAACTATGCACTCACTGAGATGGAATGCTCTCACAGAGAGCACTTTGGTCTGCCAGTGTGTTTTAAACGTGAGGATTAGCACCCCTCATCTGCAACGAACAGTTTTATCCCTTTAGGAGAATTTAAAGAGAATGTGCACTAGGGATGTGCCCCGAATAGCAAATCCGTATTCGGAAAGGCACTGAAAACGAATAATGCCTTCTACGGAGCCACTAAATGGACATGATTAGCCGCTTGCTAGAGGTTGCCTGTTACATTTGTAGCAAATTAGCTCACAAGGGAATTATATTTATAAGTATTTATAACTGGTTATAATTATGAATATTTAGATCAGATCTTAGAATTAACTGTAGCAGAATCAATATTACAATGATTTAATCTGTTCGTCCACCGACAGTATAATCATTCATCAATTCTAGGAAAAATTATTTTCCTGGCCAAGAAAGCATTAACTTAGCATGTAGCACGGTCAACATTCAGTGACTCCGAATTGGGAGCAGCACACAGAGACAATCAATTGTGAACATAAGGGATTTAATAAATGAAACTATAGCTATCATACAATTAAACTAAGCAAAACACATATATACAGAATGAAGGAAAGTAAGGAAAGAGAGAGAGAAACAAAGAATGGCAGTACTTAGCATCAATTAACCACAACCTAATGAGAATCATCAGAGAATCAAAAATCACCTTGACAAAGGGGCCCAAACTTAGACATGCATCTAACTAGTTGGAAATGGTTACTTGCATTGGCTTTGTTGCTGAACAAGATTCCCGATGCGGTAGACACGGAGGTTCTTGATGAGTTCTTTAGGAGTGAGCTGGAGGTTTTGCTCTGGTTCTTCTGAAGATAGGAAAGTCCACAGCGAATCGACAAAGTTACTTGAAGAAAACAAACCGCCGGAAAATCAAACTCGAGGAGAATTTTGAAGAGTCTTGAAAAGTGTCTGTCTCAAGAAGAAGGGTTTTTTTGAGCAAAGAATAGTCTGAGTTAATGACTTTTGATAGTTCCTATCCACACCCACCTTTTGGGTGGAATAGCCGATACCAGGCGTGAATTTCTGAGCA
>NW_015540906.1:875717-876843 GCF_001515605.1 Sinocyclocheilus anshuiensis
TAGCTTTCCTACTTTATGCAGTACTAGCAGTAATTTTTAGCATGTAGCAAGATCAACATTCAGTGACTCCGAATTGTGAGCAGCACACAGAGGCAATCAATTGTGAATACAAGGGATTTAATAAATGAAACTACAGCTAACATACAACAAGACTATGCAAAACACATATATACAGAATGAAGGAAAGTAAGGAAAGAGAGAGAGGGAGAGAGAGAGAAGAACAAAGAATGGCAGTATTTAGCATCAATTAACCACAACCTAATGAGAATTATCAGAGAATCAAAAATCACCTTGACAAAGGGGCCCAAACTTAGACACGAATCTAACTAGTTGGAAACGGTTACTTGCATTGGCTTTGTTGCTGAACAAGCTTCCGCACAAGTCTTCCGGATGCGGTAGACAATGGAGGTTCTTGATGTGTTCTGTAGGAGTGAGCTGGAGGCTTTCGTCGAGTTCTGAAGATCGGAGAGTCCACAGCGAATCGACAAAGTTACTTGAAGATAAAAACTGCCAGAAAGTCAGACTCCAGGGTGATGAGTCTTGGAGAGTGTGTCTCAAAGGGTTTGAGCCATGATTTGTTTGGGTTAGGGACTTTTAAGGGTCTAACAGTCACACCCATCTTTGGCAGACTGACCAATGTAGAGGTGTGAATTTTGAGCAGGAGGGGTTCCTTTGTCTCACACAACACCTTATTAGCATGGTTTATGGTGGTCTGGAGGATTTGTCCAATATTAAGTCAAAGTATGGTAAAAAGAGCATGGTGCAAATTATGGTGACATAATATACACCATTAATCCAGGAATCAGAAGACAGTCATTTTGATACCTTACATGCCAGGGTTTGGAAAACATTAAGGCAGTGATACATTCATATGTCTAGATCCAAGTAATTGGAGCTTCACTACAGTACTACAGAGTTATAACTAAGCTACTATAACCAAGGAACATGCATACAACACAGGGATACACTATATACATTTTGGAACAGTTTGATTGTGAGTCAATGTCCTTTCCTATATGTATTGTGGCTTTTGAGTATGTCTGGGCCACGGTTAGTGGCTCCTCGTGGGGATGGGGGAATCGTTCCTTCCCCCGCTGAAATCTCTTTGAAGCTCAAAGAGAAAGCA
>NW_015540906.1:876999-885524 GCF_001515605.1 Sinocyclocheilus anshuiensis
GCTCACTGGATCCGCTCCTCTGCTATCAACGAGAGGAACGTCTGTACTTCCTCAACAGACAACGAAACAGCCACTTTTTGGTTGTTAAAAAAGGTGCGCTTGTTCAAAACAGTTGCGTTCTATCCTTCGCTGACTGTGCTGATTTAAATCTAGCGGTTCTGATGTGTTTGTGTCGCAAGTTCAGTGACGCAGGTAGTAACGATTCTCTCCGGCCAATCCGTGATCAGCAGAGTTTACACGTCACGTTTTGGTAACGGTACGGTTCACTTGGAACCTCAACCGAGGTGATACTAAAAAAAGTACCAGGTACCAGGTACTGTACTCGGTGGAAACCCCCCCAAAAGTGAACCGTACCGAGCCGTACCGTGCCGTACCATGCAGTGGAAAAGCGCCATTTGAAGCTCAAAGAGAAAGTTGACGACTGTCCCTGCTAGCATTGGAGAAGATAGCAGAGGTGATAACGCTCTTTGAAACAAAGGTGGACGTTAGACATGCATCTGTAATTGCATCTGTAATTTAGTTATAACAAGGGAGGAGGGAATGTTTACGATGCCTAAAACCTGTTCGAACATCTTGATTGCATTCAAACACTACACATTACAGTACATAAAATTTCACTTACCACATAAACAGAGAGAGGTAAGGAGAGATGACTGATATGATTATGGCGAATGATTTGCAGATCCTGAGCACCACTGACAAACATCTAATCTTGTGAAATGTGTGGTAAGTAGTGCCGCTCTGTAGTAGAGTAGGCTACGTGTGATCGCGAATCTCAAGAGTGAAAGTAAAAAGCAAACGCGCATTCATAAGTGATTTCAATGTACTGCATATTAATAACGGCTCCCTGATGTCCGCAATTTATATACAGCGATTACCCAATTACGAATTACCCAACGATATAATTGTGAGAGAAAGCATTGAAATATATTTTTCTCGTATGTCTCATTTTTATTCCCTTTAGGATGCTGTATTACACTTCATTACCTTTCCGAATACCATATTCGGATTCGGGCACATCCCTAATGCGCACAGCACTTTGATCTGCCGGTGTGTTTACATGTGAGGATCATCGGGACGCCTCATCTCGAGTGGTTTGATCTATTTAGGCAGAATGATAGAGAAAGCTGTCACTGATGATTATTATCACTGACAGCTTCACATTTAGACACATCTGGGCCACGCCTCACTGCGAGGCTGCTCGCACTGTGAGAGCATTGAGTCTAGCAAAGCACTTTTGAGAGGAAATGGAAAGGATCAGTTCTTGCTGAGGCTAGAACTCCTTCAATGAAAGCTCGCGCTTGCTCTCCATCCCCTCTGTTCAACACGGAGCAATGGAAGTTCTATTCAAGCTGGGCACGTCCTTCTCATTCAGCGTACGCTCAAACAAACTACCGCTTGATGGCAGACCCACATACTCAAACGGGCTATTCTCCTCTCCTCATTGCCACGAAAGTCAGTTCCTCACCCCCTTGTGTAGTCTTGACAGATGCCTCCAACTCGGGTTGAGGAGCTCTGTTAGAGGGCATTCTGGCATTCGGCTCCTGGTCAAAACAAAGCAACGCCTGCATGTCAACTACCTCAAAATGATGGTTGTCTTCTTGGCCCTAAAAACCTTCCTGCCAGCCTTAAAAGGGCGTCATGTCCTGGTCAGACAACATGACGGTGGTAGTGTACATCAGTTACTAAGGCAGTCTAAGGTCACGTTCCCTTTACAGGATGGCTAGGGTCCTCCTATTTTGGGCACAGCGCAAACTCCTATCACTAAAAGCAGTTCATGTGCCGGGCAGTCTGCCTTGTAGCGGACATGCTGTCCAGAGACAACATAGCTCCATGAGAATGGAGACTACACCCTCAGATGGTTCAAATGATTTGGTCTGTCTTCGGGAGGGCAGAGGTCGACGTCTTCACCTCAGAAGACAACTCTCACTGCCCAACTTATTTCTTGATGCAGCGAGATGCCCTGTCCCGGTGTTCACTTGTATGCCTTTCCTTTCATGTAAACATGCGTCATTTACATGAAGCGGAAGCAAGCGCATGCGTCGTGATACCCACAATGGCAGCACGCCGCTGCAGACGGGATGAGGAGGAGAAGAATGAGTAGCTTCATACAATTATGGTTGAACCCCTGATATCATATTAGTAGTAGTAGTAGTAGTAGTAGTATACTTTATTGTCCTCAAGAGGAAAATTGTTATGGACTACATGTTGCTGCAGACATACAATAAACATATAAAAACAAAATTAAGTAAAAACCAAGAAAATAAAATCAAGATGAACTCTTGTTATACAACCGCACCGATACAGGTACCAAGGAATTATTATATCGATTTAACTTACACATTGGGATTCTATATCTTCTACCAGAGGGAAGTAGTTCATATTGTAAATACAAGAAATTAGTTTGATCACCAAGAATCCTCTCTACCTGATTAAGAACACATTCCTCATATAAATCTTGAAGGTTAAAATGTTCATCATGCCCAACAATTCTCCATGCTGTCAATAACAGGTGCATCAACTTAGATTTAAACTGTACTGATAGGTTACCAAACCACACTGTGATACCATACCTAACAATACTTTCTAAAACAGCTTTATAAAACAGCAGCATAAGATTCTTGTTTACTCCATAGAGACGTAACCTATGTAAGAAATACAATCTTTGTTGTAGTCGAGTGCAAACCCATTCAATGTGTGTTTTCCATGTAAGTGAACTATCTATGTAAACGCCCAAATTGACTATTTTACTGATGTCCTTGCTACGTTTCTGGGTCTGGGACCATTTCAGTTTTGCTGCTGTCTATGGAGGGTCAGAAAGCTCTCGGATTTAATCAAAAACATCTTATTTTGTGTTCCGAAGATGAACGAAGGTCTTCCAGGTTTGGAACGACATGAGGGTGAGTAATTAATGACAGAATTTTCATTTTGTTGCGTGAACTATCCCTTTAATAATAATAATAAATGTTTCTCAAGCGGAAAATCAGCATATCAGAATGATTTCTGAAGGATCATGTGACACTGAAGACTGGAGTAATGATGCTGAAAATTCACAGGAATAAATACATTTCAATAAACAATAATAAATTAATTACACAGGAAAAAATACATTAATACAGAAAACAAACAATTACTGTTTTTGATCAAATAAATGCAGACTTGGTGAACAGTAGAATTCTTAAAAAAAAAAAAACTTTTGCTGGTAGTGTAGATCCTCTTATATGGCTATATCAGGTTTGACCAGGTGCTTTTTGGTCCATACTGGGTGACCTTTGACCCCGAACACACCACCTCACTGCATATTATTCAAAACTAACTTTGACATTTCACACGTTATAAGTAGTTTTCAGTAAATACATTTTAAATAAAAACATTTAATAATGTATAGAATAATTGTCATTCAGTTGGAAAGGCACATTTTAAGGTGGGTAAATCAAGACAGCAGCAGTAAAAATACTGTTATTTACCACAGAGGACATGGTTGAGGATACAGCAGCAAACAGTCCTTGTATGTGTAATCAAATGCTGAGCAGAGCAAAGCACGAGCATCAAAAACACAGCACTGCAATCAGAGCACTTCAAACACACAAGCATCTGCTGGAATAACAATAAGCCTGAGCACAGCGCTCGCCCTCTCAGAAAACCACAGGAGGAGCTTTCAATCACACAACTGCACTGGACATGCAAACACAGAGTTTAAAGAAACAGAGGACAGAGAAAAAGACACAAAGATTGATGTTGAAGCTGCTGTGAGAGATGAGTGAGTGGTAAGGAGGTGTGTGATGTCTGAAGTGCTGTATAATGTGTCTCTCATCCCCCTTTTGCCTCCAGACACTCATCTCCCCTCTCGGCCTCATTTCAATCACACCACAGCCCTTCACATCAGATTTATCTGGAATTAATGCACGAATCCATCAAACAAGCAGGTATAACATCGCTGCGCTGAAGTCAGAGGAAGACTCTTCAGAGTTTAGGAGAGGAAGGATGTTTGAAGACTTGAGAAGCATGTTCTTCAAACTCATGAGGAATTAATACACCACCACTTGAACCTGAAACAGCTCAAAAATACAAGCAGGTGAGTGAATAAATAACACTTATATTGCTTAATCATCAATGTACTGTTAGATACTATTTTAGGAAATCTTACATGTGCATATTCTTAGCAATAATAATAATTAATCATCTACATAATATTTTGAGATATTCCTAGTCAGATCCATTGATGATCAGTGCTAAAGCAATGGCTTGAAACGCAGTCATGATGGTCTGGATTCCAAGGTCACTTCTGGTCAACTTATAATCACAATATTTATAAATGCTTGAGAACCTTGCCCATAACTTTACAATTTTAACAATTTTCAATTCAAATGCAGCCAAGCAAATTCTCAGGAATTGCTGCTAGTTGTGCATGGAAATTTCAGGATTTGTTTATACTAATATTTTCTACTGAAATATTATTCATTAAATTGATCAAAAGTAAAAGACATTTATGTTACAAAACATTTATTTTTCAAATAAATGCTGTTATTTGAACTTTCCATTAATCAAAAAATCCTTTAAAAATGCATCACAGTCTCCACAAAAATAGTGTAGTATTTTTGCATTGCAGTATTACTGTATTTTAATTTGTACAAATCTATTATATGATTAAAATAACATACAAGCAAAGTGTGCCAATCAAATATCTGTTTGGATTTGTACACAAGAAAGCAGCTTTGTCATCACAGGAATAAGGTACATTTTAAAATATATTAATAAAAGAAAATAGTTATTTTTTAACTTTAGCAATATTTCACAATGTTGCTGTTTTAATAAAATTAAATGTAGCCTTGAAGCAAAGAAAAAACACATTTAGGACATATTCTTGCATTCAAATGCAGCTAGATGGAGGAAATTATTGTGATTTAGAGCATGTTGTTGTTGAATGGAGACAGGTTTTATTCCAAGACAAACTCTTTTATAGCATGACCGGCCAAGTGTTGGTGGACAGCATGGATTTATCAGCTCACAGACTGTCTGTGAAGACGTCTGTTGAAGATGAGTCAGAGCACGCTGATAGCACTCTCAGCCGGTAAGATCACAGCTACAGCTATTTTTGAACTCAACAATTACCATCAGTTGTCTAATGGTCAGATATGGTCTGTCAGTCTGTAAAAATTTTTTTAACATTTGAAAGTGTTTTGACCTCATAATCTTTGACCCGAGTCTTCTCCTATTTTGCTTGATACCCACGTCTGCTACCTGCGCACATATCAACAGCGCAACTGGGTTTTAGGTTGCCAGGTTGAGGTCACAAATGGGTTGACATTTTTATGATGTATCGATTGTGCGAGTAGGATGCGTTTCACACAAGAGCTGGCAACTGGACAACCTTGGGATAATATATTGATATGATGTTTTATTAACAAGGTTCGGGAGGAGCGCGTCAGATACTTAGCCTAATTAACACAGGTGGAGCGCACTCAAGTTAATCAACACCATGATATATATACAGCTGACTTACCTCTATCCATTGACGGTTTATCAGCATTCGGTTTGCACCTTTTGCCATTATATCTCAGATTCAGCTTCTCCCATCTAAATGACGAGACCTATACTGGGGATTTTTCGGTTCTCCCGCCAATCTGCCGGCCCCAGGATCGCTCCTTCTCCGCCAGACACCGCCACCAAGCTCCAGGCTTCATCGCGGCCACTGCTCCCTGCTCGACCAGCCACACGCTCTCCACGACGCCGAGGCTTAACTTCGCTTCTATCGGCATCACTTCCATTTTTTTTCCCCAGACATCTTCTTATCTTTCGGCTGAGCCTACAATTCCTCCAATCGGAAAGTGGACCGCATTTAAGCCTGAGGCAAACACTGATTAATTCCGACGCACCGTCCTCCCGAAGGGTAAACAAAGCGGATCTGTACAATCTAAGTTATTCATCTCCCAGCAATCAGCCAACCTCACTCCTAAGGCCCAATCCCAATTCTACCCCTTAGCCCTTCCCATTTCCCCTACCCCTCCGTTTCGCGCGTTCACGTGAAGGGGTAGGGGTGTCTCAATTCTCTTTTGGTCGGAGGGGTAGGGGTAGGGGAAGGGCCAGACAGCCTTTCAAACAAAGATTTTTCGGGACCACACTTCAAACGAAGGGGTATGAATTATCTCAGCGTAAACCGGCTTCAGGGCAACACGGCTGCCCGAGCGAACAAAAAGACACATAAATGTAAGCATTTTTGGCATTAATAAAGATTTTAACGAAAAGTCATCATTTGTTTTATGTTACATTCAATCGTAATGTAATATCAGATTACTTTTCTTAGGGAATTAATTATTATTAATTAATTCAGGTTTTGAGAGGACTCGAATCCGAAGATTCGAAGTCAACCTGATTAGAACTGATTTCAAATTTGATAGTTTACACTTTATCAACGGTCGTCCTTGCGGCCACTGCTCCCTGCTCGACCAGCCACACGCTGTCCACGACGCCGAGGCTTAACCTCGCCTCTATCGGCGTCACTTCCATTTTTTCCCCTGACATCTTCTTATATTTCGGCTGAGCCTACAATTCCTCCAATCGGAAAGTGGACCGCATTTAAGCCTGAGGCAAACACTGATTAATTCCGACGCACCGTCCTCCCGAAGGGTAAACAAAGCGGATCTGTACAATCTAAGTTATTCATCTCCCAGCAATCAGCCAACCTCACTCCTAAGGCCCAATCCCAATTCTACCCCTTAGCCCTTCCCATTTCCCCTACCCCTCCGTTTCGCGCGTTCACGTGAAGGGGTAGGGGTGTCTCAATTCTCTTTTGGTCGGAGGGGTAGGGGTAGGGGAAGGGCCAGACAGCCTTTCAAACAAAGATTTTTCGGGACCACACTTCAAACGAAGGGGTATGAATTATCTCAGCGTAAACCGGCTTCAGGGCAACACGGCTGCCCGAGCGAACAAAAAGACACATAAATGTAAGCATTTTTGGCATTAATAAAGATTTTAACGAAAAGTCATCATTTGTTTTATGTTACATTCAATCGTAATGTAATATCAGATTACTTTTCTTAGGGAATTAATTATTATTAATTAATTCAGGTTTTGAGAGGACTCGAATCCGAAGATTCGAAGTCAACATGATTAGAACTGATTTCAAATTTGATAGTTTACACTTTATCAACGGTCGTCCAGCGAGACGTTAACGTCATTTTGTTCGTTTACTTGCGTTTGGGTGATGTTTCCTTGTTTGGCTGCTTGAGGGAATCCCGGCTTTTGATTGGTTGCTGGTCGGGCGTCTGGATGATGTGATTTCTGGGAATTCCAATCGGAGATTGGTTGGTTTCTTAATAAAGCAGAGGCTTGAGCAGTTCTCCTGAAAAGGTCTGAGTTTGCAAGACTTTGAGTTCTGCAGAGTTACGAAGCTTCAACGGAGGGGTTGAGTTTTGGATGACTGATCGTTTTGATGGTAAGCGTGTGAGCACAAGCTGGAGTGCTATTAACACAGCGAAAGGCGAAGAAGCAAGCAAGCACGCCTGTCTTGCATTGGATTTTTGATCCGCGGCATAAGTCCGTCCCACGGCACGATCTTCCAATCGACTTTTTGTAAGGCGGAGCGTGCATACATTAACATGAGGCTTCAATTTATCATGTGGAGAAATATCTTTGCGAAGATTTGGTTGATACTTCTATAAAGTTTTTTAATGCGAGTATTGTACATACTTCCCACTTTTTCATTCAGACCGCTGTTCGGCAATTAACACACGCTTTCATTCAACACTAAACTTCACATATTAATAGCTTTATCTGCTAAAAGGGGTTTAACAAAACATTGATTAAAGTTGCAAGGTTACATTTTGACACCTCAAGCATATATATAAGACATACAACATATTATTTGTGAATATGGTTTCCCTGTTATACGCATAAATGATTGTCTTTTGAATTGTTTGTGTAAGTTCTGTTTCTTTGTCTGTGACAGGAGAAACGCGCGCTTTTCTGGAAAGTAGGAAAAGGCTGCGTCCCTTTTGGAATGCAGGGAGAAAGAGGGGAGATGTCCTGAGGTCATGACACTGTCACGGGTGGAGATCTGCCATTCTTCTCGCTCGGACATGGAGCTATTAATCTGTCGCTTTCTGTTTATCGGACTATCAATTTATGCGTTAAACGGTCATGGGGTCCAGGAGTGTCTGTCGCTGGAACATTTCCAGATACCAGGTTCTTTGTTCTGTTGGTTATTAGATGATTCAATGTTCGTTTGTGTCTGCTCACAGATTAAATGGTTTCTGCTTTTGAAGACAGAAATCCTACACATTCCCCTTTGGCTCGGTGATGTTCCTGGTGCGAACATCGGCGGGCACTGGAACAAGAGGCAGAGAGAGAACAGGCACACACAAAACACAAACAACATCTCCATCACTGACTGAATCCTGGTGCAGGACATGGGTAATTTGGGAATGATCAGGTTCGAAACTTGAGAAGACATAGAGGTGCATTATTGATATGGAGGATCAAGCCCTTAGGGGCATTGATCCATAAAGTCTGGTTGGGCAGGATAA
>NW_015540907.1:0-127 GCF_001515605.1 Sinocyclocheilus anshuiensis
CAAAAATATGTAAATACACCGCATCCTGAGAGCGGCTCCCTGATGAGCCAAAACAATACACAATATTAGAATGTTTAAAGGAGTGGACACGAAAATCGCGGGAGCGAAACACATGTTGCGGGAGCAG
>NW_015540907.1:543-845 GCF_001515605.1 Sinocyclocheilus anshuiensis
GATAATCAAATATCTAAATTAATATTTGTGATCATTAAATTTAGGCAATATTTCTAAGCAATATTTCTAATTAAAAACTGATCACGTGAAATTGGAGTCAGATTGAACACGGAGCTAGACTAAAAATTAAACTAAATCCTGATAAATTCAGAAGCGCAAGTAAAAGACCGAATACACATTAAACCTTCGACCAGGCCGCTGGATTCCGCTTTTTGGGCTGGCGGGTGGAACCTTACACCGCGATGATGTTTCATACATCTGTTTCGGAGAACCAGAGGACAAATATTTCAATCGATCGCTCA
>NW_015540908.1:0-4857 GCF_001515605.1 Sinocyclocheilus anshuiensis
ACCTATAGAAAATATTTCTGCTACTTGAACTAAAATAAACTTTAAGTGAATCTAAAAATCTAAATCTTAATAAAAACTATAATAGCATCTCATTGTCACAGCTTGTTAAAAATAAAGATGAAAGAAGAGGATCTAAATGCTGCCGCTAGACTTTATTTACTCAAAAACCACTAGGCATAAACAGAATCAACTACACTAAATGTGATGAGAACAGACAAATAACTGCAATAAACATAGAGCTTAACTACTCTTAAACAAAGGAACTAAATGAACATCTGGCGCAAACGGTGCGATTTGTGAAAAAAGCAAGGGGGGATGCTTTTGAAAACTTTTTTCTCTCTCCATTGGTGGAAGTTAGGGGTAAGGCTATAGCTTAAGTAACCTAATGTTAGTGTAATCTGTTAATAACACACATCATAAACCCATCTTTTTAGGCAAGTACCATATAATGGGTGTCATGTAATTAAATGTTTTTAATACGACGGGAACTGCATTTAATGTGATCGCAATCTATTAAAAAATATTGTTTTGATTTAACATATATAAATAACATTTTACATGGAAACGGTAATGCTAGTAAAACGCCATATTTGCTCAATCTTGGAGAGTCTAAAATAGATGTTGCTCAATCAGGACATTAAAAAAATATACAAATCATAACTTATTCAGAGGAATAACTGACTACATATACAGTAGTACGGACTTAAAGACATGAAGCTTTATTTCCAAGATGATGCATGGTAAGCTTTTCATTTCAGTACCACAACATAGAGCAATATAGTAACAGAGGCTTGTATTGTATTATTGTATATTCAAATCAATTTCTGATAATATGTTCGTGTTTAATAGTTCCTGAATAATTACGTACATAAAGAAATATGCTATATTTTGTGTTGGGTCAGTTAACGTTACCTGTGTCGGCAAGTGCGCAGCAGAAACACCCACCTTAACGATTTTAATATAAAGCTTATCCTGACCAAAAAAGACCATAAACATTGCAGATAACATCTGAAGTAAAAATGAATTTACATGCACATGACATAAAAACTAATCCTTGGTGACTGATTCGCTTCAAATCGGGTGATTTTAGGTCAGCGGTTTTGGCTGTGACTCAGTGGTGCTCTTTGCCGGTAGGGAATAGTAAGATGACGGCTCGAACACTTCCGGTGGCTTCACTGCCTGTCGGCAGTGGCGCCGACTCGTGAGATATCTGTAAAATAAAACCTCCATAATTTTTGTTTTAAGAGCTGGACAAATATATTTTTACTGAGAAAGTGAATTAAAACATGATTAATTTCCGTATGTCCGTATGTTTTTGAATTTACAATGGTGACCAGACCCCATTTTCCAGGGACAGTCCTGGTTCCCTTTCGAACGTTCACTTCGCGTTGTGTATGGGTAAACTCCTGTTTACTCTGTTACTGAAGCCTGATTTGTTCACGTTTGTGTAGCTGCACAAACAAAGGGCGGAGCCGACGTGTATATAAGTGGGCTCCCAGCGCCATTTCATCAGAATCTTCTTCTTCAGTGATGAGGATCATCTCTTCGCTGACTCTGCAAGAAGACAAAGAAAGAATACGGAAAGAAGCTCAAACTGCTTGCCGCCGAAGAGCCTGCAGAGGACGAGTCTCCCCTGCGGCCATCCGGCGATTTCTAAAAGAGCAAATTTCCAGCGTGTCTTGTTGCAAATGTCGCGCCACAGTCAGACGGGCACAGCGAGTGTGTCACCACGCAGAGGCTGCGCTTGCTGATGGCTCATGTTCTCCGAGGAAGAGATTGCCGTCGACGACTCGATGTCCTTGACAAGAGTATGTCCAAGAGTCAAGACTCTGAATGAAGGTGCGCTTCCGGCGACGAGCCCAAGCCCTCCCTTCATCCCAACCATCGCGGCCGAAACCAGACAACGAGCTGATCTGTGTTCTCTCCAAGGTGGTGGAGGATCTAGGTCTTGAGTGGTCGGCTCCAGATGAGCCTGCCCATAGCCTCTTAGACGAGTGGTTCCTGCTGGGATGCCATCAGCCGCCTTCCTGCCAGCGGCCCGCCCCGTTCTTGCCTGTGGTTCACGAACTGACCAAGATGTGGTGAGCCCCCTATTTGGCCCGAGTTAGTTCCTCCTCCTCAGCAGCTCTCACCACCGTTGACGACGCTGAGGAAAAAGGCTATAGCAAGCTCCCCCCTCTGGAGGGGGCGGTAGCTGCTCACTTGTGTCCGCCGTCCTGGGATTAAAGTTAAACTTGGAAGTTTTTAGAATTGCGTGGAAAAACAGTATGTCCAGCTATAGACAGGCTCTAAAAGACAGGATGCTCCAACAGTGGTTGCAATGTATTTTTTTTAACTCTGTCCCTGAGCATTATAACCCCAATTTGCTATTGTGCGCTTCGCATTTTACTGAGAACAGCTTCCACATCACGAGGGAGTACAGTGCCGGATTCGCCAAAAAGCTTTTGTTGAAAGACGGAGCAAGGGGCGTGGCAGTACTGAAACACCGTCTAAGCTGTTCGCCAATCACAACGCACTGAGACAGCTAACCAATCACAACACATTTTGGCAACCTCAAGATTCTCTGGCTGATCAATCTGTGTGTGCATCATTCCAATGTACCACTTCTGCCGACTAAGGAAATATATAACACATTTAGATTTGTTAACGATCGTGTTAAAAGCTATATCTTTAATGGCATTTAGAAAGAAAACTTACCTCTTTACTCTCTGCCATCATCCAATTCCAATTCTCCCCGGCTTTCTGTCTCGTCAGGAGAAGGCCAACAACAGCCAATCAACAGCCAGTCAGACGACTAGCAGCCAATCAATACAGGATTTGGTCAGCAGCCAATAGCATTTGTTAACACAACACGCATACATTGGGCCCCTCCCCCTGACTCAAAACTTCCTGTGCGTGAAGGGTTCAGCTCGCGCGTGTTTAGCTCTGCTTGTGCGGGTTCTGCTCACAGTTTTGTTATTTGTCCTTGCAGCGTGCTGATGTGTGTACACAATCATATTTTTTGTGCTCGAGTTTGGAATTTGCCATTTCTTTAGGTTTACATTTTACGCGCGAGCTTTGTCACTGTGCGCACAGTACTGTAATTCGCTTGCGTGCTGTGTTCATGCGCTTGCGCTGTTTTGTCCCACTTGTGACGCCATAAATGCACTGGGATAGCTAACCAATCACAACACATTTTGTTTTTCGGAAGGCGGACCTTCATCAAAGCCGGAACTAATCGAGCCGTTTGTGCCAGTCTTGGGAGAAAGGTATTTTAATAATGTAAATTATGTGAAAAGTAATGCGTTTTTCGAACCACCAAGCATGAGAGCATGTTCTAGTACACCCCCAAAACAAAATCAAGACTTTGTAAAAGAGCATAATAGGACCCCTTTAACATACTGTCTATCAGCCTTCAATGTCAGAAAAGATTTAGGCTCACTGATCAATCTTCGTAATAAAGTCCAGTAGGTGGAGATATGAACATAAAATGTAAACCGCCAGTAAATTTTAAAACTAAAAAAATTATAATAATTTGCTCAGAACAATATATAATATTATACCAAAATGCATAGGATGCAATGGTTTAACTTTAGTCTTTTTTGAGTCATTTACCTGTGAGTCCATAAAAATAAAATGGCAAAACTTCAAATTTGTATAATGCATCACACTGTTTATCAGCTCACTGCGTTATATTTAATGCACCAATGTAAAGTTATAACTGATTTGAATTGAGCTGATGATACAATAGACTTGACCTGTTCATCTGTATAATCACGGTAAACATTTAAAAGTTAAAATTCTTCAGATTTTGTGTTGTGATAGTCTAGTACACTATATATCAGCCTTCTTTGTCATATTTATGACACCCCTCGAAATAGCAGAGAATCCGTGCTTTAAAACAGACTAAAATAGCACTGTGAATAGAGGAACCAAGATGCACAAGGTTTTTTTATATCATATTGAGTGCGATTGCAGAATTTGTAAAAACTGTCCATCTACTCAGCTCCTGCAATCACTATGTAGAAAGCAACTATTACAAATGACAATTCTACAAAATTTTGGCCATTCATGCAAATTCCCATGAAGAATTGCAATAAATTATTAAATAAGCAATGAATATCATACATGCAGCTTAAGTGTGCACTCCACTGACTTTCATTGTATCAACATAAACACTTAAAATGTCTCCTTTTGTCTTCCACAGAAGAAAAGAAGCCACAGATTTCAAAATGAGGGTTTTCGACGTGAGGGTGAGTAAATAATGACAGAAGACGTTCCATTTAACATTTATAGCCATTAGTGCAGGGGAAACACAGTCACATCAGTATGTGGAGACTATGCTGTAATTTACTTGTGATGCAGTTTATGTGTAACCCTCACTCAAACTGCATTTTGATCTGTGTTGATGAAACTTTTTTTTTTTAATCACTGAGACACGTTTATGGATCTTTTAGAAACTTTTGGACCTGTGGACTCCTAAACACACTTTTTACACTCTCTTCAAATATTTCCACCATGTAAAATAATAACCAAGAAATACATTTATTACATGCCATAAATCAGACAAACTTAAAAACTAGTATAACAAGTACAATTTGCTTCATAATGAGATATATTGGGGTGAATTAGTTTGTGACATTTTTCTCAGTCATCTCAGTGACAAAAAAAGTGTCCCAGTTTACCTGAATTCGCCCTATACTATACGTCAACAATCTTGCAAACATTAAGATCAGAAACATCATTTACAGTCATTGACCTACAGTTCAAAATACACATCATAAACGGTTCAGTGGGCATCTACTTCTGTATTTTAATCTCACCCTCATCATGTATTCTTTGTAAATGAACATCACCCTTGGGCATGAATCATATGTA